>NW_027496602.1:0-192939 GCF_021521415.1 Bidens hawaiensis | reverse complement strand
GGATGAAGATTCTGATAGTTCTGTTGAGTACAATTCTTCACAACATGACCTTGTTGACCGCATAAAAAACAAGTTCGCATGTCTACATGATGATGTTTAGAAATAATTGGAATAAATGAAGCAGAAGATTGATGATGACTCACATTTTTAGTCATGCTCTTAGCAAACTCATCAGATAAGTCAGATTTCTTCTTTAAATAAAACTCTAAATTAGAACTGTTTAAAAACTTTTTAGTGTATCTGTTCCAGTTGACTTAACAAAGTTAATCTTCTTAGCTTGTTTTAAAAATTGTTTTGCCTTAGTCAAAGGATCAGATTCAACTGATGTTTTTGTTTGAGCATACACACATTCAAGTTCTTGAATTTTTGAAGTTTAATTGACAAAAACACTCTCAATAAGTTCAGGTTTGATAATACTTATTGGAATATCTTTTTCAGTGAACATTTTATCCATTCCCTTTAACTTAAAAACTCTAGCCGAAGAAGACTTAGAACTCGGAGGATTGATGAAACGTATTAAGTCCTCGTCAGAAATTTTTGGTTTAACTGACTTCTTTGTCCTCACTTGTTTAGTTTTCACAGTTTCTTCCTTGTTTATCTGAGACTTGAATGAACCATACACAGCTTCCTCAAACTCTTGAGGTTCACAAAGAATATGATTAGAACTACGAATGTTCTTATTCTTGTGTATAATCTCAGGTTCAAACACATCTTCAATAATTACCTTGTCAACATTTTCAACAAAAACCTTTTTACTTTCCACATGAGGTTTTTTAGGAGCAACTTGGGGTTTGACAATTTCAGGTTTAACAATTTTAGGTTTTTTAGAAATCACAGATTCCTTTTGAATCAAATCCTCTTCTTTTCTGCAAAAGGATTAATTTTATAATCATTATGAACAGGTGGTGGAATTTCAACAAAACCAATACCTTTCTTGGAATCTTTTTGTTTTCCAGATACTTCAATAATTTCATTCAACAGAAAAGATGAATTCCTAAATTTCCCCAATTTGTTTTTCAACTCAAGAACCTCATTCTCAAGCTCAGTTATCTTAGAACGATGTTTCAAGATTTCCTGAAACTTTTGATCATTAATGGTCATTTTCACAGATAACTCGGCTTTGAGATCGTGGTTACTTGTTGACAATGTGTCAATCTTTTCTCGAGATCTCATTTGAGACTCAAGAGATTGTCGATAAGTATCCTTAAGAGAAGCAATTTCTCTTATAAGATTATCATTTTGTTTTTTCAATGCTTCTAACTTAGAATTGTTAGATTCACAGTCAACACATGATGCTTTAACAAATGAAGTAGTAGAAATAGAATTACTAACCTCATTGATCTTGGCCATGCAAGCAAACATTGATTCAGAAGGCTTGTCGCAAGAGTCGTCAGAATCAGATCCAGAATCATTATCGGAAGACATCACATTACCAGTAGCATCTTGAAAATCTTCATGTAACCCAAACATAGCCAAATTTGCTTGAACATCATTGCATAGTAGCCGTTGTGACCAATCATTACCATATGCTAACATTGCTTGTGTTGTAGCAGAAGATGGTTTCTTTTCAGCATCACTTCCTCGTGGTGAAGAAGCATTTTGACTTTGACCACAAGGTCCAGTGTATTCTTTCCTTGGCTTATCACATTCCTTCGCGAAATGCCCAAATTCTTGACAATTATAACACTTTACTTTTAATTTGTCAAAACCCAACTTCTTGTTTAAAGCTGGAAGATCTTTTCCAGTTCTCTGCATGAATCTTTTAACTTTACGAACGATCATCGCCATGTTCCATTTTAAATCCATGATTTCTAGATCATCTGGATCTATCTGATCATAGTCCTCATCTGTTAAGTCACTTGTGGCAATTTTACTACTCACTAAGTTTTCATATGAAGACATAAAAGCTGTCAGAAAAGCAAAGTTTTGCTCAGCTTCCTTCATATTAACACTAGGTGGTGTAGCAAATGGATTTGTACTTGTCGAACTTCCAGAACCACCCGAATTACCAGCAGAGTAAAAACAAACTTTTGGATCATTAAACATAGCTGATTCTTTTTCACTTGCAGCATGAGTAAGAAAAGAAGTGATTGGAGAGATTGTTGAACTGAGAGGCATACTTCCACCATAGAAAGCTGGATCTTGATTTTCTTTGGAGGATTTTTGACACTTAAGATCATATTCTCTAGCTTCGATCTTTTGTAGAAATTCAAGTGCCGTCAAGTCTTCATTCATAAAATAATCATTCTCCTTCAAAACCATTAGAAATGTTGAGTAGGAACTTGGAAGCACACTCTTGATAGTGTCAATTTTATCTCTTTCAGAAATTTCCATTTTCATCTTGTCCATTTCAGCAATTAAATGACTAAATCTTGTAGTCATCTCTTCAACTGTTTCTCCTTTCAATAAGTTAAAGTTTCGAAATTGAAACTTGAGCATCACTTTCTTACTTTCAGCTGTGTTTCCCATGCTTCTCATACGCAAATGTTGAAATAAAGATGCACATCTCTTGATACTACCAACTTGATGGAAGATATTTTCTGGTAAAGCCATAGTCAAAGTAGAATATGCTTTTATCTCGATTTCTAAAGCTTTCTTCTCTTCTTGTGAGTATTGAGAAACAGCTTTAAGAGTATACCCAATAGTATCATCACCAATCATTGGTGCACCATAAACTTCATCAAGACAATATGAGCAGTCAGGATGAACAGATCCCAAATGTGCACGAAATCGAGGTTCCCACTTGGCAAAGTCACTGAACTTCATCAATCTTGGACATTTAGAATGTGAACCTATCTCGGTATCAAGTTGCAACATCTGTTGCATCAACATGTTTTGAGACGCTAATGCATACATGCCAGCCATTTTGAGAAAAAAATAAAAACTTAAAGGATATGAACAGTTATAGCGAACTACAAACTGTGTTTAACGAATCAATAAACGAACTGTGAATAGTGTAGTGAATCAAATCTTAACGAAGTCAAGACTGATCAGTAACGAATTACCTTAACGAATGAGATGAGTGTTTTAACTAATCAAAAGTCAACTTAACGAGTCAACTTAACGAATCACAAATAAGGTTAACGAATCACCCAAATGGCGAAACAGATAACGAATGTGATGAAGGTTTAACGAATCACAAGTCAACTTAACGAATTGACCAAACGAATTGACCAAGTCAACTTAACGAATTGACTAAACGAATTGACCAAGTCAACTTAACGAATTGACCAAACGAATTAGTTTAGCGAATCAGATGATAATCAGTAACGAATCGCCAAAATAAACTTAGCGAATCACTAAGGAGTGCTTAGCGAATTAAGATAACGAATCAGCTACAGTTGATAGCGAATCAACACTATAGCGAATTATACTATAACGATCAGGTTGTTACAACCGTTTGTAACAAACTCTGACACCTTATGCCACGTGGCAAAGGTTGTTATGACATAAATCCCAAGAAGAACATGTGTCACACGAATCGGTTAATCTAGTTAACGAACTAGATAACACGAATCAATAACGCACACGAATTGGCTAACGAACAAGATAGCGAATTAGCACTGTTGATAACGAATCGTAGTGAAACATATAGCGAATCACCATGAAGAAGATAACGAATCACATTCATCTTCAAATCTTCAAACATTCAACATAATTTTCCAAAAATTATGAAGATCAACCCAGAAACCCAGATATACCAAATCTGTAATACTCCCTCGTTTCTCAACCAAATTGCACAAATAAACTACCAAAATACTCGTAAACCAAATCCGAATCCAATACACATTACCTCGTAACCGATTAACACCAATAACCAAACCAATTTGATCAAAAACAAACCCCTGTTTCGGACTTAAACCAAAACCAAAACCAAATCACTCAAAACCAATTCAAACATCAATTCCTCCAATCCACACTTATCCAATACCTTATACAACATGAATTCAATCTAATTCGTATATAATTCAATCAAATCAAACACCAATTGACTCAAAATCAAATAATAACCGAAAGACTCAATAATAATAACAATTAAAACACCAAATCAAGTGTAACGAGCACCAACTGCTCTGATACCACTTGTTTGATCCCGGATTAACAGTTAATAACAATAACACAGATCTCAAATTTGTTAATTATACTGTTAAAGATCTATCTCATAATAAACCTTGATTTAGTGTATTGTGTATGTGTATATATTATTAATAACGTTAATATGAAGCTTGAGAGAGAGAGTAATTGCTTTCCTGAAATAAACTTATATTACTCTCTGAAATTTTCTCTCAAAACTTAACTTAAAGTGAACAGTGGTTCACTATAAATAGAGGACGACCTGGTTCGCTAGCATCCCCTAGCGAACCAGCTTCCCCTTCGTTACATAATTTAACATAACGAACCGCCTCCTGATTCGTTAACATCCCCTAACGAATCAGGAGGAAATACATTATAATGTCTTAGTTCGCTGAACTAGTCTTAGTTCGCTAACAATCCTAGCGAACTAGACTTAAACTTAACGAACTAGTTCAAATAAACATTAATTATTACATAAATCATCAAATATACATTAACGATAAATACAAAGACTCTAGACGCAAAACCGTGCACTAACAAGCTATTTCAAGAGGAGGTGCATGTTTTGTTTCCAAAGCCACTGAAAATGAGTCAAAATTGTGGCATAGGAAACTGTGTCATGTGAACTTGAAGAACATGAATAGACTTGTCAAAGGTAAGCATGTCATAGGCTTACCTACAAGAGAATTCAAGTTGGAAGATCATTGTGATTCATGTCAAAAGGGAAAACAACACAAATCTACTCATAAGTCAAAACTCATCAATTCAATTGATCAAGTACTTGAATTACTTCACATGGATCTCTTTGGTCCTATGAGTGTACCAAGTATTGGGAAGAAAAGATATTGTCTGGTGATCATTGATGACTATTCAAGATACACTTGGGTTTATTTCCTAAGTACCAAGGATGAGACTGCAGAGCTGATTAAAGGTGGTGTAACAATGATTGAGAACAAGTTGAATAAGACAGTCAAGATGATGAGAAGTGACAATGGCACTGAGTTCAAGAATGAAGTTATGCAAGAATTCTGTGAAGCAAAAGGAATACAACAACAATTCTCAGCTCCTAGAACTCCTGAACAAAATGGTGTTGCAGAAAGAAGAAATAGAACTTTGATTGAAGCTGCAAGAACCATATTAGCATATGCTAATCTGCCTGACACTTTTTGGGCTGAAGCTATAAATACAGCCTGCTATGTTCAGAACAGGGTACTTGTCAACAAAAGGCATAACAAAACTCCATATGAAATATTTCACAACAGAAAGCCTTACATTAAGTTTTTCAAGCCCTTTGGATGAAAATGTTTTCTACTGAACACAAGAGACTATTTGAACAAGTTTCAAACAAAGTCCCTGGATTGTTTCTTTGTTGGATATTCTACACACTCAAAAGCCTACAGAGTTTATGTGATAGATCACATGAGTGTTATAGAATCATCTGACATCATCTTTAATGAGAATCAATTCAATTCAGTTGATGGTGCAGCATGGTTGTTTGATCATGAGAAGTTAATAAGGTCTTTCAAGATTTATCCTGAAGACTTTGATTAATCTTTCTACAAGACCAGTGAAATTGAAGAGAAAAAGAAGAAGTCATTGGACTTGGAAGAATTATGGAAGAAGGTTGCTGAAAAGGAAAAGGAATATACTTTTGTGAAGAACTCCTCATGTGATATTGGTGAACCTAATCAAGAAAACAATCACAATGTTGAACATGATCATACTGAGAACAATCAAGACAATCAAGATGCACAAAATGATCAAGTTCAGAATGAGGGTGACACAAGCAACCAAGCAAGTGAAGAAGAAGATGCATCTACAGCAAGATTTCAAGATCTATTTCAAAGATTGAACTTAGAAAACAATGGTGCATCTACTTCAGGACAACATAATGATGAAGCACCAGAATTTCATGATGCAGAAGTTGATTTAATCATTGAAGAACCAGAGTTCAATGAAACAAATCTTGACACAAATTTGTCTACAGATATGATTGTACAAACTCCTTATGTGGAAAAGAATCATCATTCTGAAAACATCATTGGTGATTTGCATGAAAGAGTTACAAGAAGTCATTCCGAAATTGAAAACATTTGTCTTTACTCTTGTTTTCTGTCCCAAATAGAACCAAAGAACATAGCACAAGCATTAAAAGATAATAGTTGGGTGGAAGCAATGCAAGAGGAATTGGCACAATTTAGAGACCTGCATGTGTGGGATCTTGTTGATAAGCCATTTGACAGATATGCAATTGGAACCAAATGGGTTTTTAGAAACAAAAGGGATGAAAGGGGTTTGGTGATTAAGAAAAAAGCTAGACTTGTAGCACTGGGATGTCTTCAAGAAGAAGGAATAGACTTTGAGGAAGTCTTTGCACCGGTTGCAAGACTTGAAGCTATCAGGATTTTTCTTGCATATGCTGCCTCAAAGAACATTAGAGTGTTCCAACTTGATGTTAAGTCTGCATTTCTAAATGGAAAGATTGATGAAGAGGTGTATGTTGCTCAACCTCCAGGTTTTGAGGATCCAATGTATCCAAACAGGGTGTATAAGTTAAATAAAGCCCTTTATGGATTGCATCAGGCTCCTAGAGCATGGTATGATGAGCTGTCAAATCATTTTCTTGAAAATGGTTTCAAAAGAGGAGCCATTGACAAGACACTCTTCTACAAAAGAAAGGGATCAGACTTGCTTCTGTTACAAGTGTATGTGGATGACATCATCTTTGGATCTACAAATGAACAAATGTGCATGGAGTTTGAAGGGGTAATGAAGTCCAAATACAGCATGAGTTCTATGGGAGAAATGAACTTCTTTCTAGGATTGCAAGTTCAACAGAAGGCTGAGGGGATTTTCATTCATCAAAACAAATATGTGCAGGACATCTTGAACAAGTTCAACTGTCAAGAGTACAAGACTGTTTCAACTCCAATGGACACCAAAGAAAAGATGATTGCAGATGAAAAGGGGGAGCCTATAGATGAACATGAATATAGAGCCAAAATTGGATCTCTGATGTATATGACTGCAACAAGACCAGATATCATGTTTGCTGTATGTGTGTGTGCAAGATTCCAATCAAGTCCAAAAGTCTCCCACATGAATGCTGTTAAAAGAATATTCAGATATTTGAAGGGAAGACCAGACTTAGGGATTTGGTATCCAAAGAACCAAGCTTTTGATCTGATTGCATATACAGACAGTGATTATGATGGCTGCAACATGAGCAGAAAGTCAACCTCAGGAGGATGTCAATTTTTGGGTGAAAGGCTAGTGTCATGGCAATGTAAAAAGCAGACTACAGTCTCAATCTCTACTGCAGAAGCTGAATATGTTGATGCATCTGCCTGCTGTGCACAAGTTCTATGGATTCAAAATCAGATGCTGGACTATGGTTTGAATTTCTTGAACACCCCTATTCTTATTGACAATAATGCTGCATATTTTACTGTTAAAAATCCAGTTCAACATTCCAAAACTAAGCACATTGAAATCAGACATCATTTCATCAGAGACTGCAGTGAAAAAGGTTTGATTGAAATGCAAAGGGTTAATACAAGTGACAATTTGGCTGACCTATTCACCAAACCACTTGATAGAACCAGGTTCAACTTTCTTCTGAAAGCCCTGAGAATGATCAACTCTGATGAAATCTGATTAAGGATGTGTGCCTGGTTGTGTGTCTCTCTATGATAACTGATTATTTTGTTAGAGATTACACGTATTGAATGTTTAGTGAATATGCTTGATTATGTTACTTAAATATGATATTTGAATATGCTACTGAATATGTTAACTGTTATGTGCTTTAACTGTGTATGTATGCAAACATTGACACGTTTGATCTGATTGATAGGTTTGCATGATTATCTGTTGATGTGCATGTGTGATGTTAGAATAAGTGTCTGTGTTGTGATTTACTTGTTAGAGTAAGCTTATTTGACATCACTGCTTGATTGCTTGAATATGTGTATTATCTAATCATGTGATGTTATTAAGATAGGCTAGACCTTGAATGTTAGTATTGTCTGCTTGTCTTGATGATGTTGTGTTTGATTAAGATTTGATTGTGTTGCAACTGTTTGTGTCAAAATAAGTTTTGTGTCAAAATTAAATGATAAAATGAATTTTCTAATGAATTTTTGCATAAATACTTTATTTTGGTTAAAACATGAGCAAGTTGATTAATGGTGTAGAGATATGATAAGATTATTCAGTTCGAGCTTTAAAAGAAGCTTAAAAGAAGGATTTTTAAAGAGAAGTCTCAAGAAGTTGTTTTTGCTAAAAATTATGTCATTTGCCTAGTTGGAAGGACATGCACTTGTGTATGTTTGGTCCTTAAATATCTACAGATTCAAAGGATAGCCATTGACCTGAAATTGAATGCATTTGGGGCAATTATAACTTGTTTCTTATTCCTTCACTTAAAACTATGTCAATAGCTCTAACTTTGAAATGACATATATTCACATGTATGTTTGGTCCTGTTGACCACTTTTGGTCAAACAGGATAGCCATTAACCTGACAATGAAGAGATATTGGGGTGATTGAATATTAAACTGTGATTAATGGGAAATGATAGTACATTGACTACTTAGCTGATCATATGGAATTAATAGGCTAAAAAGACCTTAGTATAGTCATTAACATGTATGGTTGCTTTCCCATGATAATGTAAAATCTAAGGTGATATAAACATAATGAATATGCTAACCTTTATGTGGAGATACATAGTTGTCTTTGCATGTCTCAAGATAAATCTCTCCGAATGATAGGCAGAAAAGTGATTACCCAGTCATACACGAGCTTGTTGTTATTTGGTCAACCAAAAATGAAACATCTTTAAATATGACAAGAAACATACTTTAAGAAAATTTGAGAAAATATCAAAAACAAGGGGAAGAATGAATAAATCAACCAAAAGTTGATAAGTGTTTTAAATATTTTATCAAACAAGAGGGTTACAACAAGAACTACAAAGATGTTGGCAAAATCTGTCTCATCTTGAATAAAAGGCATGTTGCTAACTATAAGTCCAACGTTCAACCTCTATATATGTTTGAATCTAAAAATACAAATATACAATAAGTTCTGTCATACAAAAACTATTTTTGACCAAATACAGGAGGTTGGAGTCAAATTGGGGTGATCTGGGGAAAGCCAAATAAGCTTTGAGAAGAGATATGAGGCATCATAGCACAGTGTTGACCATTAATGCATTATGCTTAAAATGAACCTTAATCATATCATCAAAGAAATTAAATTCATGCTAAGTTTATACCTGTTGTTAACCTATCTATGTTGTCATAATAATGCTGAGAGTGAAGTATTGAGATAGCTACTTAGTCAATATGATCCCATTCTTGAGATCTTTTCAGAAAATGGAAGAAACTGTTTTGAAGAGAAATATAACTGAAATTTGATCTCTAAATGCACCATTTGCTCTTAAACTATGATCTGAAAAGAAAAATATATTTTGACAAAGTGGTTTAAGTCAAAAAGTGTTGCATTTTGCCTAAAATAGGTTGAATATGTATTTTCGGGTAAGGTTTAATGATTTACAACCTTTCCGGGTACAAAACAGTTGATTATGTGTGAATATGTTGTTTCGGGTAAGGTTTGATATTTTTCAACCTTTCCGAGTAAGCTTAGTCATTTTTTACTAACTTTATGATTTTCGGGCATGTTTTGAAGTGTTTACACTTTCCGAGTAGAGTACACTGTTGTACTCATTTTCCGAGCAAGCTTGAAGTCTTGAGATAATTATGTGTTGTTATAGCTAGCTTTTAACAAGAAATTCTTGTTTCGGGCAAGCTATGCATGTTATATGCTGATTGTGTTTCCAAGCAAACTTTATGAACTTAGTCAAGTACATCAAGTAAGCTTTGTGATTTGTGTGAATATGTTGTTAGGAAAGGCTTGTTAATCTTTCCGAGCATGCTTAGATATTACTATTTAAGTTTGTCATTTTTCGGGTATGGTTTGGCATGTTGAAATCCCTAGGGTAAGGGCATACCTGATGATTGAATGTGTTTATCCTAGCAAGCTTAGTGCTAACATAGGATTTTCGAGCAAGCTCTATGAAATTTTAGACTATAGCACACTTAAATGTTTATGTGTTTTAATTTCATTCCGAGCATGCTCTGTGATATGTGTGTTTATGATTTCTTTGAAATTACAAGTGTTTTCAGGCAAACTTTGTTTTCCGGACACACTTTATATTTCAGGTACACTTTTGTTCCCTCAATATACTTGGTAATTTCAAAACTTAACTTTCCAAGTACACTGTCTGCTAGAAATCCTTTTCCGGGCACACTTTGTACTATATGAAGGTTATTCGGGTATACTTTGCTTTTGAAAGGTGTTCGGGCACACTATTCTCTTGAATGGTTGCTCGGGCACACTATGTTTTCAAGTATGCTTGATTGAATATGGTATTTAGTATGATAACATTAATTATGATTTTTATTAGGGTTTATGCTAGATAAGTTTTAATTTGAGATTGAGAAATCTATATGGGTGTCTTGATTGATTCCTAGTAAGGATGTTTATTTGATGTTTATACTTGATTATTTGTCTTGTGATTAATTTCTCAAAAAATCTAGTATTTCGGGTAAGCTTTCTTCATTATGTCCTAACTCTAATTAATTAGCTTGATCGAGCAAGGCTTCTAAATAGAAGAATTCGGGGAAACTTTGTATATTCAAAAATGAAAATTTTCCAAGCAAAGTTTGACCGGGTAAGCTTTGTAAGTGGATGTATACCGAGTAGACTTTGAAAAGAATAATTCCGAGTAAGGGTTTATTAACTAAAAAGATAAATATTGTTTTTAATATCAAGTGGATAATGTTACTGTTTGACAGCTAATAATTCACAAAAAGACAAAGAGCATTTAAAACCCACTTTCAAAAAGTATATAAGAAGGAGTTAGGCAAAATTTTCAACATTATTTTTCCATCTCTCTCCTTCCACTGCAAACTGCTTACTCTCAAAGAAACCCAAACCGACTTATCACATTCTATTATTCCTAACCCTAACTTGAATTAGCCCTCTAATTCCGACTCGGTAAGCAACATTAATGTGTTTTCCGACAACAATTAGGGTATAATGAGCTTTGATTATGTATCTGATTACTAATACTCTGTTTATGTGTGTAGGTTATAAATTTGTCGAAGAACAGGTTCTTGATGATTTTCTCTCTTTTCTTTCTTCTTCATTTTTATACCTTGAAATTATCTAAAGTACTAAACTTTATGACTAATTTCACTTTGAATATGTTTGTTTATGTGATTTAGATATGGCAGACGATGAACCCAAGTATGTCTTCGAACCATAACATAATATGTGTGCACTTCTACAAGTGACACCTGACAATGAGCCGATGGCTAGGATGATAACGTGGATAGCTCGGTCCAACGTCAGTTTTGCGTTCACCGAAAGCCCTGTCATATACATAAATCATTCTTTGGATTTCTGGAGATCTGCTGAACTGATTGAGGACATAAATGGTAAAAGAATCGAGGCATCCGTGGCTAGACAAAAGATACATATTACGGAGAGAATGATAAGAAGATGTCTCCGGTTGAATGATGGTGATCACAACCTAATAAACTTCAGCACACCCCACCTAATGAAAATATTTGAAGAGACAATCGGTTATCAAGGAAATGTTCATGAAGGACAGTTTCAGAAGGGCATGTTTCCTATGCTGTACAGATTTCTTATTCACCATGTTATACACGGATTTGCTCCAAGGAAGGGATCGTGGACCTTGATGAGTCACGACTTGGCAAATGCCACAGTTGGGATTGTATATGATCTGCCCTCCAATTTCTCTAAGATGATATTTGAAGGATTAGTAGGAAATCTGAAGAAGCCTGAAAGAAAAAGATTTTTACAATGTCCAAGATTCCTACAGATAATCTTCAATAGTGAGTTTCAAGATCTACCCACTGTTGGAACTACACACCAACTGCAAGACCCTGACACATATAGAAGAATCAAAAATCCAGGTGTCTCAAATACATACAACTCAAATGTTCCATTTGAGATATTGCCATGGTTATTGGACCATGATTTGCAAGTGATGCCAGTACCTGAGTTAAGCTCAGAGGATGAAGGAAGAAAGGATGATGACAGTGATGATGATGGAAACTCTGATGATGGAGATGGTAATGGAGATGAAGGAGGAGACGAGGTAAATATTGAAGTTGTTGCACCTATTCAGGGGGAGCAACTTGAGTACATTGAACAACCAATTATTCCATCACCACCACAAACTCCACCACACCAGATCACTCACACACCACCTCAAACCCTAACCATTAGCCAACCTGAAACCTCATCACATACATCACCACCACTACAAATACCACCTACATATAGCCCAACCCACACAGACTCACTCATTCCAAGCCCAGTTCATACATAATCACCACCACCATCCATTTACCAAACTCACACCACAGAACAACCTGATTATGAACATTTTTCTACATCACCACCTACAACCTCACATACAGAAACAGACCTATTTCAAAGAAATCTGGACTTAATGTTAGAAAATGCAGAATTGAAAAGAAGGAATCAGGAGGTGACAAAGGAGAATGTAATGTTGTTAGAGAAGTTGGTACAGGCAAACTTGAAAATTCAAACCCTGGAGCAGGAGGTTGAGAAGACCTCAGCTGCCCCAAAACAGGGGGAGAATGAGAATATGCCAACTGTCTCTGATGTGAATATTGAAACTATTACTAGAACAGGTGTAGAGACTGTAGACAGTTTGAAAATGATTATGAATGTTTATGATGATGGAGAGGAGAGTAGTGAGGAGAGGAGAATTGAAGAGATAGATTATGAAGCTGATATGTCTGATAGTGCAGAACAGGATTATGATGTGAATGATGAGATTGTAAGAGTAGTATGGAGTGAGGAGGATATTGAGACAGGAAATGAAAAGGAAATTGAAAATGAGAATGTTGAAGAGAATGTTGAGAGAGTGGATGAGATTGAAATGAAAAATGTTGAGGAAAATGTAGCTTCTACTGACATAGCTACTGATATTTTAACTGACATAGCTACTGATGTATTGACTGATGTTCAGACAGAAGAAGAGACTGAAGTAATGATTGATGAAAATGCTGCTACTGAGGAACTTATAAACACTGAACCAGAAACTGATCAAGAAGCAAGTTCCAAGAGAATAGAGCATGACCCAGAACTGGAAGTACAGTCTGAAGATGAGGAGGATGTGAGGAGAAGGATTGAGAAGGTTAAGGCAAAGGATACAGAAGAAGAGCTTGTTAAGGCATATCTTGAAAAGGATGTATTGTTTAGAGAAGATGATGAAGCTGCTGCTGCTCTAAGGGAACAAGAAAACATTTTGAGAGAAACAAGGGACAGAGAAATACTAGAGTTGGCAGGGCAGGAAAACTTGATCAATCAAGCCAAATTTGCAAGGGAACTCATTGAAGAAGTGGCTGATCAAGAAGTGATAGAGGCCTTGATTGAGTTGAGAAGAGATGAGGAAGTTGATAACTCCCTAGCTATGGTGGTCAGCATGTTTCAAACTGAAAGTCAACAAGAAACAAAGTCAAATGAGACTGCTGAACCAGTAAATCTGAATACTAATATGATGGTTGAAGAAGAAATTGGTGAGTCCATAGCCTCAATGGCTGCACAGAAATGGGCTCAACAGATCAAAGATGACATTAGATAAAATCCTGATGAATGGGAGTATGTGGATGATCCCAAGTATGGAAAGAAGTATTCAAGGAAAAGGGATCGACCAGAAACATTCATGTCAGATGAAGGTACTGAGTCTGTAAAGAAAGGGAGATGGGATGATAAGAACAACTACTTTGTAGAAACCCCTGATGATGAAGCAAGTCCCATAAGGGCAATTCCTTTGCAAACTCTAAGGCCAGATGAACATGTGCAAGGAGTGCCAAATGTACCAATTCCTGAGAACCCACCTTGTGATGAACCACAGATTGATGCAATGAATGATCTATCTGAAGGTGAGGATGATTCTGAAAATTCTGACGATGATAATAATGATGATCCTGAGAATGATGAAGGGAAAGTTGGTGCAGCTACCAATGTTGTGTCCCCACAGGTGGAAATGACTGATGTGCATAGGGCAAACATTGAGCTGAGTGTGTTGGAAGCCAAGAGGCTTATGCAACAAAAGAGTAGGGATGCCCAGAAATACAAAGACTATCTAAAGAGGCACAACTACTCTGAGGAAGATTTGTCTCAATTCACCTTTGATAAACTTCAAGATTTATACAACAGTGAAAGGGAGAAGGTGATTGAAAAATGTTTAAAAGAAAATGAACTGCTTGAAAAGTTGGAAAATTTGAAGAAGAGATTTGGAGGTATGTGTGGTTACTTATTGGAAAGAGGTATGAAGCCTGAGATTATTGAATATTTATCCAGAGAATTAGTGTTGGACCAATACAACAAACTGAAAAGAAAAGAAAAATTCAAAAGGGTCCAAGCTGAGAGCTCTACTAAACAGGGTGAACCAACTGATGAACCTCAAGCAAAGAAGAGAAGAATCCAAACGTTGAGGGAAAAACAAAAGAAACAGACTGAAAAGGAAAAACCAGATGAAGTGCCTACTATTGAAACACCCATCCCAGAGGAATCTAAGTCTGAACCTGAAGATGAACCATTTGTTCCTTGGGAAAATGAAGAAATGATAAACATTCTAAGAAACATAATGATAAATCAGAGAGGAATGACTGAAGCAGACTTCAATGTCTTGGAAAAAGAGGATCTGAAATACCTCTTTTATATACAAAAGGCTGAACGGGAAAAGGCTTTAAGAGAAGGAGAACCCAAGATACTACGCTGATGGTAGGTTTGTACCTGCTGGATTGGCAAGAACTCCTGGAATGGAAAATATGTTAAGAGAACTTAAAGCAGCAGGACATGATGTTGTTGAATTAGCTAACCTTCCTACCGAAATGGTAGAGGCTGTCTATGTAAAAGTTTTCAACTTGGGACCTCAAAAGCCCAAGAAGTCTGTTCCCTTCAGACCTCCTATTTCAAGAAGACTTCCACAAGGAGGAAGAGGTCAAGGAGGAAGAGGTGAATCAAGCAGTTCAGCACAACAAAGAACAATACCACAATCTAATATGGATCTACCAAGAGAACTGTACTATGATTCTGTCACTGATACCCTCAAGGTTATTATGGAGAGCAGATTATTAAGAGATTGTGGTTAGAAGTGACTTCCGTGAGATTAATGAAGAACAGTTGAGAAGGATGGCCACTCTCCATTTGAATGACTACAGAAACAGGAACAGATCTGCAGGTAGACAAATGAATGATCTATCAAAGTACCTGCATGAAGAAGCTGATAAAGGATTCCCATTCTTAAAAGAAAAGAGGAGCTGGAGATTGATTCAGTCTCACAAATCAAGAAGGATTTCGAAGTTGAGAAGAATGGACATAGTCGAGAGAGACTATCAAATGAATGTCCGAGATCAGGATCCATTATCCAACATGAATGCTTGCATAAGTATGAGAAGAAGGATGAGACGCCCCAACTACACAGTACAGAAGAATGGCATAATTGCTGATATTGAATACAAAGAGAATGCCGATCACTTCTTACTGAGAAACTCAGATGGAAAGATATTGGGGATCATCAAGGAAGATGAAGATTTGACATATCTGCACAGTGAAGATCTCATGGATATAAGGGACTTAGCCTTACCAGAAAGTCACATTCATTACCAAGCCCTTAATATCTTCAAGAGGAAAGCTGCTTCAGAGCTAATCAACAGAAGGCAAGCTGTTCATGATGCAAGAAGAATATAAGATTAATAGAATAGGCTTTGTTTTGTAATGTCTTCGGACAACTTTCTGATTATGTAATTTTGCTTATGTTATTTGATTATGCAATTTTGATTTTTGATTTGATGTGTATTTTTTATGAGTGTAAGTAACCATAGAAATGTTTTGGGTCAGCTGAGGTGTTCCAATCTAGGGGGAGATTGTTGAGTCAAGAAATTGACCTAAGGGGGAGATTGTTGAGTAAAAGATTTAACCTAAATGAAGTACATGGAAGATTGGAATCTTCTCAACCTCCTCTAATTTCGCTAAGTAATGGATCCGAGCACACCTTAGACATCCGAGCAAGGTTTTACTTGGCCGAGTACGATATTTTGCCTACCGGGCAAGGTATACTTCAAGTAGTCTTCTTTAGTGGATATCCGAGCAGGGTTTGCAAATTAGTGCATTGCCGGGTAAGGTACACTAGTTTATGTAAATCCGGGCAAGGTTCACTTTATCAAGCAAGTATGTTCTTCAGAACCAAGTATTTTACTCTTCCGAGTAAGGTTTGGTTGACCAAGTCCAAGAAGCCAAGTGATTGGAAGACCGGGCAAGGTATTCATTAATAAGTATGATCCAAGTATGCTTGATAATCTAAAGGAATATCTCTAAGTAATATCGGGCAAGGTTCAGCCCAAGCAAGGAACAGTACTCCCAAGTACACTTTGCTAATAATTTATTTTATAGCAAAGAGCTGAAATGGATCATTGAAGAATAAGGTTGCTCGTAAGGAGTTGTCGGGCAAAGTCTGGCAAAGTCAAGAAGACTGAAGTCTACTCGGTGAGTATTTTACTTGGTAAAATACTCTTCAATTAAAGTCTACCCGGAAACTGATCTCGAGCACACTTCTATGTTACCAAGTTATGAAGGATGGCCGAGCATACTCGGAAAGGCAAGATTGGAGCAAAGCCTACCCGGAAGACTTGTTTTACACTTAGTTCATTTTGAATATGTAATTTGAATATGTATGATTGTATTTAGGGTTTCTAGAAGGAATGACAGCTGTCCTAGGTTGGCAGGCCTATAAATTGAATGTTTAGGGCACGCCGCCAAAAAAAAAAGAGAGAGAGGACACGGACTTTGAGCCTTTACACTTTTCGGATAAGAAAGAATATTTCTTGAAAGTGACGGCTGTCCTAGGATTCCTAAAAACCCTAAATCGATTATCCACTTTGTATGATGAAAATTATATAGATGGAAATCTTTTGAGTGATTCCTGTGTGTGCTTTCTACCTTTGATTATTCTTTGCAACCGTATGTTTGTTATTGATTCCGCCTTTAACAAACGGATATCTTTCTAAATATAGCAACCCGTCATTAACTCTCTTGTCAACACATTAATTTGTGTGAGTTATGACATGATTGATTAAGATCCAGCTGAAATCGAGGGGCCCGACAATAATTTTCCGGCGAAGCTTGTTTGTCCTCTCAGACCAATCAAACACCGACATCGGCAGAAAACCAGCTACAAGTGCGGCGCACGACAGTAGTGTCTTTGTTTATGGTGGCAGCGCTGGAAGCCGTGGTGGCGGAGGAGGTGTGGGTTACGGTTGGGATTTCGATTCAGTGGTTGAGTAGTAATAAAAGGTTGGTGTGTATTTTAATCTTGTGAACCAATCATGACAAGAATTGGGAAGATGATAAGATATATGCATCACTTAGGTTTTTAAAATTTATGTAGTTGGTTTATTGTTACTAATTCATGAAAATTTTCTAGTGATTTTTTATTCTTGAACCAATCATGGCGAGAATTGTGAACTTGGTTTCTTCTTCAAGTTATCATATATATTGTTCATGGGGAAGGTTCATGTACATTTTGATCTTAACATGAGTACGTAGGAAATAATTCCAATTTATTTAAAAATGCGAACGTAAGAAATAATACAAACTACAATACCAATCTAAATAAACAATGACTTATAATAACAAAGAAAAGAACCTAAAAATTACAACAAAAGAATCAAAATCAACAACAAAATAATAACAGCATATACCAACAAATACTTATAACAGCAAAAGAAAACATTTAATAGTAACAACAAAATATAAATAAGAAAATACTTATAACGTCTCATAATCGAAAATTAGCAAATACGAAAAAAAATAGCAGCAAACACCTATAAAAATAAACATAATCATAACAACAAATTGGTTCTCACTGTTTTCATGTTAAGAATAAAATGTATTTGATCTCGTTTCTATTGTTCATTATGTAATTTAATTGTGTAACCCTAGCTTTATAACCATAGTGTTTTAGTTTATACGCAGAGTGTTTTAGTGTAACATCCCGAAAATTCTAAGAATAAATAATTAATATATTATTTATTTAAGATGGAAAAGTTTACTTGAGTTAATAGAAAAATAGTAGAATGATAAAGATGAAAGGATAAGTAGGTTAATTATATGTAATTAATAATGGACCAAAAAGGAAAGATGGACCTAAGGTCCATGGGCTTAAGGGAGTACAAATACCCCTTAAAACCCTAATCCTTTCCATTTTCATACATCTCTACACCATAGCCTACACCATCAAAACACACACTTAACCCAATTCCCATTTTTGAGAAAACCACCCACAAAGACACAAAGATTCCCGGAGATCTAGCCGTCGGATCGGTCTCAAATGTTAATTGAGTGTTCAAGGAATATAAAAGAAGATTCCCACTGATTAGATCTTCGATCAGAGGTAGGTAAGTATGGTTTTTATTAGCAAAACCGTAGCAGCTCAAAATGAAGATTTCCGGCCACTGTTCCACTATTTCGGCGACTGTAGCAGCCGTTTCCGGCGAAGTTGAGCAGATGGGTTTGTAGATCGGGACAAGACGGTTTCGTGGCCGCTTGAATCACTCAAATCGGAGTTCGTTTGATATGGTTTTGAGCCTCTCGAGTGATTTCAGACAAAAATCTCAAAGGTACGTTTTTGCTAAAAAGGCTTACTTTTCATGAACGGATTTACATGAAAATTGGTAGGATGATAGATCGGGTGATGATTATTGATAAAGTAATAAAATTGATAATAAACTGGTTAGTTGGTTCGTTTCGGGTAAGACGAGTAGTGTTCGGTTTGTGGAAAGAACGATTAAACAAAGTCGGTTTTGCATGAAACTTAGTAGGATAGTAAATCGGACCTTATTATGTGATAAAGTTGCAAACTTGATGTTAAAAATGAACTTAACGAACCTGCGGTTATGAACGGCTCGATAAAGAAAGTCCTAAATCTAGTTTTGAACGTTTTAGCTTAAAGGTCCAAACTTTATGCTTAACCGGGTCGAGTCTTACCCGAAAATGACCTTGGGAATCATTGCGGGTTTGGTTAATATCATATACAAGAATTTCACGATGAGACGGAGATGATTTTGGGGGTTAAGATCGAACAGTGGCAGCTGCTGGGCAACTTCGCCAAGTTAAGTTCGCCCGTAGATAACTTCGCTACATGTAAGTTCTCCGGTGGTTAACTTCGCTGTACAAGTTCGCTGCTAAGTTCGCTATTTGGTAAGTTCGCTTACGTAGCTAAGTTCACAGCAAGCCAAGTTCGCCAATTGTAAACTTTGCCATATCTAAGTTCGCTTGGTCTTTAAGTTCGCTAAAATGTATAAGTTCGCCTTATAACCAAGTTCGCTTATATTGTAACCCAGTTACATGGCAACCTGTATATCCATACCTATATGTGCATACGCGTGAATGTAGGTAATGTAAGAACCTATGAGATAAAACGCTAGAATGTTAAAATAAAGGAAAACCGTAAACGTGCTAAGTAAAAGTGAGCTAATGATAGGCCACTAGACTAGATCAAACGAGTATTGATACTTGTAACTCTTATACAGTCAGCAGAGCACAGTTAAAGAAAGGAATTACGATTTACAGTGAAGGCAACAGGATACAGGTGAGTTTCTAGCCCCACTTCCTTGTTATGTTTTCGGGGCTATGTGCATACTCGATGTGATAGTTAATACACTTACCTTAAGTGGTAAGTGTATGCCCTGTATGAATTATGTATGATGATTGTTTGACGGTGCATGAACGATCTTCGGATATTGCATGGACCGTCAGGTGGTAGTTAATGATATGATTGATATATGATGTATGAATGTTGTATGTATGAATATATATGATGTATAAATGATGAATGAATGATTAAGTATGATATGTTGCTGGTACGTGAACGCTCTTAGGAGATTGCACTTATTGTCAAGGAAAGTACGTAAAGGACAGGTATGTTATAGTAGTACGAAACAAAGGGAGACCGGACCCTAATAATATTCGAGGTTGGAGGGTGACCGGACCCTAATAATATCCGAGGATGGAGGGTGACCGGACCCTAATAATATCTGAGGATGGAGGGTGACCGACCCTAATAATATCCGAGGATGGAGGTTGACCGGACCCTAATAATATCCGAGGATGGAGGGTGACCGGACCCTGATAATATCCGAGAACGGAGGGTGACCGGACCCTAATAATATCCGAGGATGGAGGGTGACCGGACCCTAATAATATCCGAGGATGAAGGGTACCGGACCCTAACAATATCCAAGGTATGTAGGGCGAAATGCTCTTTATAATGTAAGGTTAGTTACGTGTGTATTGTGTATGTTAAAGAAAGAAAGTACGAAAGAATGTAAGTATGTGTATGGAAGAACGATGAATAGGTTAAGTATATAATATGTATCTTCGGATACGTATATAAGTAAGTATGTGAATGTATTGTATGTTGCCTGATTAACTAGAACTCACTCAGCGTAGCTGACTTTTAGTATGCACGCAGGTATATATGTTTATTGAGCTGGCATGAGGATGGCACATGGCATGGATTGAACGGCTGACATCTGAAGATGGAAGAAATGACGTTTTGAATATGATGTTTTATGTTATGGTTTTAAGGAAATGATTAAATGTTTTGTAACGAATGATCGAAGTTAACGTTTCCGCGAATGTTTTAAATAACTCTGATATTAGAACTATGTTTATGAGTTAATCCAACGTTCAAAGTAGGGCACCGGGATCGAGGCCTTACAAGTTGGTATCAGAGCATAAGTTCGAGAGAATTAAGCATCCTACATGCTTAGACTCGAACAGAGAATGGGATTTAAGTAAGAAAAGAAAGAAGATGCCAGTTCAAGAAAGCCATGTGTCTCTCAAGCAAGCTCGGTAACGGTAAGTTGCATGATTAAATCCATGTAAAGATTTAGAAATATATGTATATGCATGTTAAATGATAGTGAAAGAGTATATGATGTTAGTTTAATTGCTAAATAAAGAATGTTTGTATGCTAGCTTAATTGCTAGAGAATGAATGTGTGAGTGCTAGCTTAATTTCTAGGGATAAGAATGTAGGTTATATGTATATTATGATTGTGTTAAAGTAGAAACTAGCACAAGTGAGATCACAAAGGGAAGTATGTAGAACCTGAGAAGTAATGTAAAAAGTTAATTACACTTGGCCACTGTCATTAACTATTTAACTTACGAATCATGTGCTAAATAATTCCTAGAGTGATAACGTTTGTGTTTCCTTAGAGATAAGATAGATGACCGATACAAAGGAGGTCGTACTGGACGCTGCGGTAAAATACGTTCCAACCAGACACCCTTTTTGAAGAAGGTGAAAAAGCGATGTAGGAAAGCAGCAGGACTTCAACTTTAGGAAGTATTGAAGAAGGACCACACTTGGAGCTTGTAGTCAAATATTAATGGAGTTGCTAAATTGTATCGCACTACAATGCCAACAATGTTTTCTGAAGCATCAAATGCAGCCCGAACTGGGAAGTCCAAATGGAGACAACATGAAAGAAACGGAGATAAGCCAACTAGAATGAGTCAAGAAATGTAGTATGTCTGCAATGGTTAACTCCATAAAGGAACTTGCTGGGATCGGGAGTAACGAAGCGAATGATGAGGAAGCGGAGGTGATCGAGAAGGACGGGTGATTGTTAAGATATCCTGAGTGAACATGCATGAAAGAATGAGGCTACATAGTGTAGCGAATATGAAATAAGACGCTAAGAAGAATGTAGTTGTGTACCTGAGACCATATGGAAGAGACCACTAGCGATACTTTCGTTAAAATATGAGGATGGTTAAAATTTTTGTAAGGTAGAATTAGAAGGACGTGAGTTCCTTGCTACTCTTTATGATTGACCTTAAGAGAGTTCGATGTCGTTTGGGAATGGATTTGATGTTTGAGCTTAAAGCTCGTATAGAAGGTAAGAATGAGTTGATAATGTTTAAGTCTTTGGATGACGATACAGTGAAGGTTTATGGTATTAAGGAAAGTTCAAGTCTTAACGTCATTTCGATGATAAAAGCTGAAGGTTTGTTAAGACGAGGGTGTAGTGCCTACCTGGTGTATGTTGTCAAAGCTACGGCCGACATGAAAGAATTGAAAGGTGTTCCTGTAGTGTGTTACTAACCAGAAGTGTTCCCGTAGGACCTTCCGGGGTTACCACTGGGAAGAAAGGTAGGATTCCAGATAGAGTTAATACCAGGAGCACAACCCGTCGCGAAATCACCTTACCGCATGTCTCCGTTCAAGACGAAAGAGTTAATGCCCAAACTGCAAGAACTCCTCGACAAGGGTGCTTTAATGTAGAGTATTTCCCTTCGGGGTGTACCGGCGATGTTCATGAAGGAAAAAGATGAAAGTATGAGAATGTGTATAGATTTCTATGAGTTGAACAAACTTACTGTGAAGAATAGATATTGCCACAAATGGATAATTTGTTTGATCAGATGCAAGGTGCGAGTTGGTCCTCGCAAATAGACCTCAGAGCAGGCTATCATCAGTTGAAAGTGAAAGAGGCAGACATCCCTAAGACAACATTTCAAACGTGATATGAATACTACGAGTTTCTCGTGATACCGTTTGGATAGACGAATGCTCATGCAACATTTATGGTTATGATGAATAGGGTATGTCATCCGATATTAGGACAAATATGTCGTTGCCTTCACAGACGATAGTTTTGATTATTCAAGGGATAAGTCCGACCATGCTGAACACTTGAGAGAAGTGTTGGAAACGCTGAAGAAAGAGTAATCGTATGCTAAGTTTTCAAGGGGTACCATTGACACATGTCATAAGAAGCAGAAGGAACGGAATACGAGGCAAGAAGATAAGTGAGGCTGATAAAGGATTATGACTGTGGAATCAAGTATTATCCTGGTGAGGCTAATATGGTTGCTGACGGCCAGAATGTGGAGAAGATATCACGACATTTAAGTAGTATAAATTAGTTAGTACTCCGGATTGCATTAGCAAGATCCACAAGGTACAGTTAAAAGTTATAAAGGATGAGAGCAAGATAAAAAAATAAATGAATTCCCTAGTTACACCGAGAGTTGAAACATAATACTTATGATGTGAAAATCAGATTTGGTCACCTGAGGATTCCACGTCATGGGTATCTTCGAGGCCAAATCCTAGATGAAGGACATAAGTCTAGATGTCGGTTATAATGAAGGCGTATAATAATGGAAGTCACATGCTTAATGAGAAGTCAAATGAAGATGAGTCCATGGTATGTGACAGCTGTGGATAGACATGATACTTTGCATACACAGATAAGAACAACCCCAAGTGTTATGAATGTGGAGCCGACAGTCACACCGCAAGAGGATGCTAGAAACCAGGGACAAAAGGTGGAAAGACATGCAAGGAAAGCGTAGATATGGTTTAGACGAGTCTTGGCACAAATGATTAGTGAGTAATTGATAATCATGTGATCATGGAAGGAAGTCCTCTGGAACGGAAATGATAGAATGGTATTATAAAAGAAAATCAAGACATGCCGAAAAGGAAGTCGGTTAAGGTAATTGGTTACGATAGATCAGGCATCCTGATATGCAATGGCAAACAACAATGTATTCATAGGACAACGTGAGGCTTGATTAGTCAAGAAAGAGGGAGATGTATCATCATGGACTTCATGATCAAGCTACCTTGGACAGCTATAACTCATGAACCTTACATGTTGATGCAGAGCTGAGAATGAAAGAAGGTATAAGTGGTGACTTAAGGAGTTCTCCGACAAGTTATGCAATGGATGCGCTCAAGAATTGCAAAGTGTGTTCTCTCTCAAGGAATAGACAAATGGATTTTTAAGAAGTAACCATTAAGGAGAAACTGAAGAGGTTACCTTTTTTGGAATTAATATGTTTTGAACGTATTGCAAAACAGTATATTTGCTAAAGGTTGTAATGGGTCGGAATGATCATTCAGTGCTAAGTGTAATGATAGTAAGTGCAATGTTTCTATTTAAAGGACAAGAAAGAAGAGTATGCTTGTGGAATCGATATGCACTTGTAAAGTCTGGATAAGGAAGCGTATCACCAAGGACTTCATGGACAAGCTACCTAGAAAGCTAAAATTAATTAACATCACTCGCTGATTGTAAGACAAAGGATAAACCGGTAAGTTAGGAAGCTAAGCCGGTTCAAGAAAGAATGTGAATACAGGAAGTATTCCTTTTACAAGGACTAAGCAGGTTTCGAGGACGAAACCTCATATAAGGAGGGTAGACTTTTAACATCCCGAAATTTCTAAGAATAAATAATTAATATATTATTTATTTAAGATGGAAAAGTTTACTTGAGTTAATAGAAAAATAGTAAAATGATAAAGATGGAAGAATAAGTAGGCTAATTAGATGTAATTAATTATGGACCAAAAAGGAAAGATGGACCTAAGGTCCATGGGCTTAAGTGAGTATAAATACCCCTTAAAACCCTAATCATTTTCATTTTCATACATCTCTACACCGTAGCCTACACCATCAAAACACACACTTAACCCAATTCCCGTTTTTTAGAAAACCACCCACAAAACCACAAAGATTCCCGAAGATCTAGCCGTCGGATCGGTCTCAAATGAAAACTGAGTGTTCAAGGTATATAAAAGAAGATTCAAACCGATTAGATCTTCGATCAGAGGTCGGGAAGTACGGTTTTTATTAGCAAAACCGTATCAGCTCAAAATGAAGATTTCCGGCCACTGTTCCACTATTCCGGCGACTGTAGCAGCCGTTTCCGGCGAAGTTGAGCTGATGGGTTTGTAGATCGGGACAAGACGGTTCCGTGGCCGCTTGAATCACTCAAATCGGAGTTCGTTTGATATGGTTTTAAGCCTCTCGAGTGATTTCAGACAAAAACCTCAAAGGTACGTTTTTGCTAAAAAGGCTTACTTTTCATGAACGGATTTACATGAAAATTGGTAGGATGATAGATCGGGTGATGATTATTGATAAAGTAATAAACTTGATAATAAACTGGTTAGTTGGTTCGTTTCGGGTAAGACGAGTAGTGTTCGGTTGTGGAAAGAACGATTAAACAAAGTCGGTTTTGCATGAAACTTAGTAGGATAGTAAATCGGACCTTATTATGTGATAAAGTTGCAAACATGATGTTAAAAATGAACTTAACGAACCTGCGGTTATGAACGGCTCGATAAAGAAAGTCCTAAATCTAGTTTTGAACGTTTTAGCTTAAAGGTCCAAACTTTATGCTTAACCGGGTCGAGTCTTACCCGAAAATGACCTTGGGAATCATTGCGGGTTTGGTTAATATCATATACAAGAATTTCACGATGAAACGAAGATGATTTTGGGGGTTAAGATCGAACAGTGACAGCTGCTGGGCAACTTCCCCAAGTTAAGTTCGCCCGTAGATAACTTTGCTACATGCAAGTTCTCCTGTGGTTAACTTCGCTGTACAAGTTCGCTATTTGGTAAGTTCTCTTACGTAGCTAAGTTCGCAGCACGCCAAGTTCGCCAATTGTAAACTTCGCCATATCTAAGTTCGCCTGGTCTTTAAGTTCGCTAAAATGTATAAGTTCGCCTTATAACCAAGTTCGCTTATATTGTAACCCAGTTACATGGCAACCTGTATATGCATACCTATATGTGCATACGCGTGAATGTATGTAATGTAAGAACCTATGAGATAAAACGCTAGAATGTTAAAATAAAGGAAAACCGTAAAAGTGCTAAGTAAAAGTGAGCTAATGATAGGCCACTAGACTAGATCAAACGAGTATTAATACTTGTAACTCTTATACAGTCAGCAGAGCACAGTTAAAGAAAGGAATTACGATTTACGGAGAACGCAACAGGATACAGGTGAGTTTCTAGCCCCACTTCCTTGTTATGTTTTCGGGGCTGTGTGCATACTCGATGTGATAGTTAATACACTTACCTTAAGATGTAAGTGTATGCCCTGAATGAATTATGTATGATGATTGTTTGACGGTGCATGAACGATCTTAGGATATTGCATGGACCGTCAGGTGGTAGTTAATGATATGATTGATATATGATGTATGAATGTTTTATGTATGAATATATATGATGTATAAATGATTAATGAATTATTAAGTATGATGTATGTATGATATGTTGCTGGTACGTGAACGCTCTTAGGATATTGCACATATTGTCAAGGAAAGTACGTAAAGGACAGGTATGTTATAGTAGTACGAAACAAAGGGAGACCGGACCCTAATAATATTCGAGGTTGGAGGGTGACAGGACCCTAATAATATCCGAGGATGGAGGGTGACCGGACTCTAATAATATCCGAGGATGGAGGGTGACCGGACCCTAATAATATTCGAGGATGGAGGGTGACCTGACCCTAATAATATCCGAGGACGGAGGGTGACCGGACCGTGATAATATCCGATGACGGAGGGTGACCGGACCCTAATAATATCTGAGGATGGAGGGTGACCGGACCCTAATAATATCTGAGGATGAAGGTTACCGGACCCTAACAATATCCGAGGTATGTAGGGCGAAATGCTTTTTAAATGTAAGGTTAGTTACGTGTGTGTTGTGTATGTTAATGAAAGAAAGTACGAAAGAATGAAAGTATGTGTATGGAAGAACGATGAATAGGTTAAGTATATAATATGTATCTTCGGATACGTATATAAGTAAGTATGTGAATGTATTGTATGTTGCCTGATTAACTAGAACTCACTCAGCGTAGCTGACTTTTAGTATGCACGCAGGTATATATGTTTATTGAGCTGGCATGAGGATGGCACATGGCATAGATTGAACGGCTGGCATCTGAAAATGGAAGAAATGACGTTTTGAATATGATGTTTTATGTTATGGTTTTAAGGAAATGATTAAATGTTTTGTAACGAATGATCAAAGTTAACGTTTCCACGAATGTTTTAAATAACTCTGATATTAGAACTATGTTTATGAGTAAATCCAACGTTCAAAGTAGGGCACCGGGATCGGGGCCTTACATTTAGTTCATGCATCGAACATGTTTTTATTAAAAATAAAAATGAGGAAATTGTGCTTTAGTTCATAAGTGTAGTGTGTTTTAGTTGAATAATGTGAATGTTAAAACGCAAAACTAAACCGTTGGTTTTCTTTTTCGGTTCTGTTAAAAAGTAGAGTTTATTTCCTTTTTGATTAAAAAGAAATCGTGTTATAGTTCATGTTAAAGCAAAAATGTTGTGTTTTATATATGTAGTGTTTTTTATTTCATCAATAATTATTAGAATTCTAAAACCACATGGTGTATCTGGATGAATGATCAAGAAAAATGTTGATGTTTTGGACCAACCTACATAAAATAACACAAAGAACTTGCAAAAATTTTGGATTTTTTGAATTGTTGATTTTATCTATCCTACCAAGTTGCAATTATTAATTGTAGATTGATAGTTTTCAAAATTTAATATAACACAGTAGATGATAATGCCCTTAGAGTGTTATAAAGTAAGTATAAAAATAAAACACACCTCGAAAAAAACACTACAACGAATCTTAACCATTAGATCACACAATCCAACGCACCAGATCACTTTTTACACTTTTTAGACACATTCATTTTTTTACGATAACCCAACCATATATATATATATGTATATATATAATTTATTTAAGGATTAATGTAACATCCCGGAATTTCAAAGAATAATATTTAATATATTATTTATGTTGGAAGAATTAAATTGAGTTAGTAGATTAATAAAATAATTATAAACATAGAAGATGGTAGGCTAGTTAAATGAAATGGAGTATGGACTAAAAGGAAATATGAGCTTAAGGTCCATGAACATAAGGGAGTATAAATACCCCTTAAACCCTAATCTTTTCGATTTCCCTCCATCTCTGCACCTTAGCCTACACCTTGAAAAACACACACTTAAGCTAAACACTCTCTACTCTAACATATTCAATGATGCAAGACCAATTGAAGGTAAGAAATTATTTATCTCAGATTACCCAATAGATTAGAATCCGACACCGCAGACCCGTAATACCGTATGAGCCATTTGGATCTAGATCTAGCTTATTTCGGGTGTTCAATCAATCAAAAATGAGCTTAAGGGCCACCTTAGCTCAGATCTGGACACCCAAAGCTACCCAGGTCTTAAACGATCAAACCCCAATCAAACATGGTGGTTAACGGCAGCTGACGGCGCCGGAATCGAAGAAAAACCCCCAAAAACGCGTTAAGAGAAAACTGGTCTACACGTAAGGGCGTATAAGTATACGGTCGTATAAGTTTAGGCCGTGTAAGTATACAACATATAAGTATGCAGCACATAAAACGTATATGTATGCAGTGCATAAGTATACAACATATATGTGTGTGGCAGCGTGTATGTATATGACGTGTAAATATGCGGGCGTATAAGTTAACTTATACGATGAAGGACTTACACGTTGGATGTGACTTATACGGGGAAAACTTATACGTTGGGGACTTATACGAACCAAAGATGATGTTCCAAATAAATGAAATATAAATGGCGTATACGTACGTAAGCGATAGATATGGACTTATATGATGGTTAAGGAAGAATAAGTAAATAATTAACAATGAAAGGTAACGTTTAAAATGAAGATTTGATTTGATTAAATGATTGAACTTCAGTTTTCCGATGAGGTTTTTAGTAAAGACTTGTTAATGAAATAAATTTTTTCCAAGATGACATGGCAGCTTAACCCCAGCCAGGGGCTCCGCCTATTAGACCCCGCTAGGGGTTCCGTCCTAGAACCCCACTGCTAGGTGCGCTGCCCCCGGACCCCCGTATCTAGGGGTTAAAATAACCTCGGATTATGATATAATTGGGAGTATTTAAGTGATGCTTGCTAATTGATACACAGTTAATCGTACACAGCTCAAGAAGGGTATTACCTTGAATTCAGAAAGGAATCGCTTACAGGTGAGTTTCTAGCCCCTTTCCTTGTTATGTTTTCGAGACTGTGTGCATACTCAATGTGATGAGTTAATACACTTACCTTAAGTGGTAAGTGTATACCTTATATGATTTGTGCGATAGTGATCGAGGTTATGAATGAATGTTTGTCGGTACATGAACGATCTTCGGATATTACACGTATTGCCAAGAAAGGTGAGTTTTATATAAGATGCATGAGTGATTAAGAGTATGTATGAAAGTATATAATAAAATGTGTAAAGAAGTGTATGTATGGTTGTATGGAAAGAAGGGCCAAGACCCTACTAACATCTGAGATAGAAGGGACCAGGCCCTAATAATATCTGAGACAGAAGGGACCAGACCCTAAAATTATCTGAGATAGAAGGGACAAGACCATAATAATATCTGAGATGGTAAAGATAGTAATGCATGCGATAGGAAAGTATGAAAGAATGTATGTATGAATAAATGTGTGTACGAAAGAAAGATAAAAGGGTAAAGTATATCATATATCTTCGGATGCGTATATGAAAGTAAGTGTATTATTGTATGTTACCTGATTAATCAACTAGAACTCACCCAGCGCAACTGACTTTTAGTATGCACGCAGATAAATAGACTGAAGCAGCTGACTTGAGAAAGACACATGGCGGGAACAGCAGAAGCTGGCATCTGAAGATTTGTCATGATGTATAAATAAATATCTTTATGTTATGTTTTTAAAGACAAGTTGAATGTTTTGTAACGAATGATCGAAGCTTTATTATTCCGCGAAAGTTTTTATTAACTCTGATATTTAGAACTGTGTTTATGAGTAAATCCAACACCAAAGTAGGGCATCGGGAATGGGGCCTTACAATTATATATATATATATATATATAAGTTGTCAAAACCGGGTCCCGAGGGGTTCGAAAGTTCGGTTTTGTTAAAATTGTAGTTATTAAATGTTATTAATATGTAGTAGTAGTAGTAGTAGTAGTAGTAGTAGTAGTAGTAGTAGTAGTAGTAGCAGCACCAACAACAACAACAACAACAACAACAATAATAATAATAATAATAAAGAAAAGAGGGTTTTTTTAGAAAATAAAATACTATAAACCGGGCATGGGGGACTTGAACCCGCGCCCCAGGTCGGTTCATGTGACTTAACGTTCATGCAACTGCCACTGGGGTAGGTGTCTAACTCTATTACAATACGAAACCAAATAATTATAAACATAATGTGTCGTTCTTCCTCAACCCAATTAACCCTATAATCGAGTTTGTTTCCAATTGATCAAAATTAATCGATGTTGATTAAAATTGGTTTGTAATTATTAATTATCAGGTAAAAACAACTAAAAGCATATTATAATTACCTGAAATGATAAAGAATTGAGGGTGAATGAAAAAATTAGGGTTAGAACTTCAACTAGATTAGGAGCTTGACCTTAACAGCAAGGTACGATGCAATTAAGTTAGGGCTTAGCGTCGGATTGTTGTGGGATGTGGCGACATTTAATTGAATTATAATCGTATTTATATAGTGTAATAAGACTTGGTAAGCCACGATTTGTTAAGGTCTTAATTACGAATTAGTTAGATGTCATTTGTGATGCTTTACCGTGCTTAGGGTGTCGGCGGATCACATTTTTGACTCACAAATGATTTAGCATAATCAATTTTGTTGATTAGCCCGTGAATTAAGGAACAAGAAAGAGGGGGGTTTTGCTTCGGTGACGGGAAGAAAGGGAGAGGAGGGAAAGGATTTTGGTTATTTTGTAATTTATTCCTTAGGCTTTGGGATTGGGTACACAAGTGGGTAAAATGTTAGTTAAGGCGACAGTTGTGTATTATCCACATAGTTATTTCTTAATTTATCCAATTACTAATTAAATTAAGGAATTAATTGAAATAAAAATATTAAAAAAATGTGAGATTTATTGACAAAATATCCATTTACAAACCGGGTCAGATAAGATTACAAATATAAGGAATAGAAAAACCCGAAATGTTACAGGTTGAGTTTTGATTGGTTTGAATGAATAAAACACGAGTACGAGGCTTAAACGATCGGAAATAAACCAAAAAACCAATTCTGGTGACCTGATGGGTGGGCCGAGCCACGTGTAGGACTAAGGTCAGCCCAAGTGTCACGCGCGGGGTGGGTAGTTTTGGCCAAACTTTGTTTTTTGGCAATTTAGGTTCTTATGGTTCATTTTAGGTCTTTTTGAGCATAAAACAAATGTTTTAAACATCGTTAAAGATTTTGGAATGGAACAAAAAGTATGAAACATGATTAAAACATAAAATTCATTATTTTATTAATACTGAAGGATCCAAAAACAAAACGAGTTGGGTTTACAACACAAATACGAATACAAAACAACCCAAAAATGACAGATTTCACATCGCGCGACGGTCGTGTCTAGGCTGGTTGCGTGGTGCGGCGCAATTTCTTTAGTATTATAAATTCCTAATTATAATATAATTTTTCATGCACACGTAATGCAAATAATCACGTCACGCGTATGTCACACCCCAACCTAAGACGGAAATGTCGAGCAGTAGTATCATGCAATATTAAAAGGATAATATCTATTATTCCAATTCAAATAATCCAACAATTTCAAAATATCAAAGTACATAAATTCGTAATCAAACAAGTAAAACAAAATTCAAAATTTAATTCTTGTATCTTCTTCTCTAGCATGCACCCTAAATTTCTTCAAACAAATCTTGATAATCAGGTCTACGGTAACCTGCATATGCGTCAAAAATACAATCATTTTGTCAACACTAGGTGAGTGAGTGAAACACCAGATGGGAGAATGTCACACCCCAACCTACAACGTAAATGCCGGGGCGTGAGCTGATTGCTCACAGCTCTCAAGGTACTATCATGCAATATTTGAAAGTGACAATATCTTTTTAATTCGATTAAATGATTCAAATAATTCAGGTACAAAGTACAAACTCCATAATCATACAACAATATAACATATATCACAAATTATCTTGATTAAAATTTTCTACTTTAAATTCTTCACTAAGTCTTCACCAAATCTTGCAACTAATTCAAACAATAACATGCATATGCGTATAAAATAGAAAGGTTTTTCAACAACACATGTCGAGTGAGTAAAACATCAATTTACGACAAAACAATAATATATAATAAATAAAGAAAGATGCAAATTGTTCCTGTGAAATAAACAGTTTAACCATAGCATATAAACAATCAATAAACCATAAAGAAAGGGCTCAACCAATTCCATATAAATGGACATTGGTTACCAAGAAAGGACAAAAACGTTGCCATAAAATGGACATCGGTTGCCGAAAATAGTCGTATGATCATACTATAACGAGGAACTGCACCATAACGCGTTCAAATAAAGTAAGTAAGCAAATATCAAGTTAGGCATAAACCGATATACACACAAGGATTAACATTTGCGGCTTTAAATACTAGATAATAAATAAATATATAAGATACGCATATGTCCCCAAAAGATTTAAAAATAAGTAAAAAAAGGGAAAGGGGAGTGATTACTCACCTTAGCGATTAAGCAAGAGATAATGAATTAGTAAGAACGGTAGAAACAAGAGTCATGCTCTTCGGAAATTACCGATGAGAGATCCTATTAAAGATTAATTGAGGAAATAAATATGGATTTTATAACAAAGCTAAACTAGATAGATAAGTGGGAATTGATGATCGGGTGTTATTGCGGAAGTTAAATATTATAAAGATTTATTATTAATTTTATTATCAAAGTTTTGTCGTAAATAATATGATTCAATTATATAAAATACTTAAAGATACGTAAATAAATATTTATAATACTTTATAATTTATTTAGAAAGATTTTCTTTAAATGTTTACTTCAAACTAAAAATATGTTTAATATACTTTTATTATTAATAAAGACGTATTTTAAATTAGTATTGTAAATAATAACATTTATATAAAAATAGAATCTTTTATAAAATACTAAATAATTATGTATAATTATAACGTTTAATATATATATATATATATATATATATATATATATATATATTATGTATTTTAAATAAATAAAACCTTGTTTAAAAGCTTCAACAACTTTTAATACTAATATATAAACATATATATATATATATATCAATAATATATATAAACGAAGAAATAAAAATCCTACGTGTCGCGATGTGGTCGCTCCCCCTTTTTTTTGGAGTCACCAGATTTGTTTGATTTTTTAATGGAGGCTTCTCATGCATTTGACCCGAATTCATGGGTATGTGTCTTACCAAACTCATATATTCCTTAAACGGGTTATAACATCTCATTAAATTAAAAATTATTCTCACCAAACTATTTATGTAAAAATCCTATAAAATAGGATATTATAAAAAATAATATCTTATTTATTTTAAAAAATTATTTAAATTAAAAAACTAATTTGATAGTAAAAAAATAAATGGGTCTTTGGTCTCATCAAATCATAAGTATATTATTAACTTTCATAAATATTATTTATAATTAAAAAACCAATTTCATAGTAAAAAAAATAAACGGGTCTTGGGTCTCATCAAAACCATATAAAAAATAATATCTTATTTATTTTAAAAAAGATATATATATATATATATTATTTAAATTAAAAAACTAATTTGATAGTAAAAAAAATAAACGGGTCTTGGATCTCATCAAATCATAAGTATATTATTAACTTTCATAAATATTATTTATAATTAAAAACCAATTTCATAGTAAAAAAAATAAACGGGTCTTGGGTCTCATCAAAACCATAAATCTTTTAAACCGGGTTATAACATCTCATTTATTTGTAAAACAATTTATCATCAAACCATAAGTATATTATTAACTTTAATAAAATAAAATTATAAATTAAAAAAATAAATAAATATTAGAACAAATAATATAAAACAACCCCCGTAATACGGGGGATAAAACTAGTATATATATATACATGCTTATATCCATAGTTATGATCAAAGTTCGAAATGACAATGAGTTATTATGTCAGTTTTAATAAAACATTGATTATTTATTATATTTAAAATATTTGTAATATAATTAAATTTATTAAGTATATTATTTATATGATTAAAATGAGTAAAATATTAAAAAAACAAAATACGGGCTGGGGGGTTTGAACCCGCGCCCCCAGCGCCCAGAGTTTTATACACAAAGCCACCAGCCAACTAGGCAAGTGGCTAATTCAAGTTATGATCAGAAACGATTGTTTAAATACTACTAGATTAGAAATCCCAATTTGTATAAACCCTAGGATTAGCAATTGTATAAATTCTTTGATGTTAATCCGTTAGATGTTAGGGTTATTGATAATCAGACAAACGCGAACACAATACAGTAATCATTTACCTCAATTGACGCTTAAAAAAGGTACAAAACAAACCAATATGGTCGGCTCAGTTGCGATGAAGAACGGGTAATAAACAACAAAGAAAATCTAATTAAATTGAGGGTTAAGGACGACTAGGGTTTAAAGATACTACCTGCAAGTTTAATTGATTTTATATAAACGATTACATGCATAATGATTACATGATAGGGTTGGCTAGAATAATTTGGTAAAACAAATCAAATTGATTGATTTAACGTAATTAGAACGCCGGTTAGGTCGTAAATAGCATGAATAATCATAAGCACGATTTAATTCCAAGTTTACATCGAAGATTAAGGTGCAAGATACGTAAACTAGTCATGGGTAGGGTTATTGGATCATGGATACGGGTTAACTAGATTTGGGTTATAATATATTGGAAAAAATGCTAATTAGTCGCTGAAATTTGAAAGTTGGAGCATAAAAGGGTAATAGTTCTAGTTTGGGTTGTTTTGCCACAATTTGAAAGTTTATGATTATATAATATATAATAATAATTAAATTTCTCCACAAAGGTGATAAACTTCCCGAATATCGAAATAATTCGGGTTTTAAATATAGATATTAAATTTTGGAATGTCCGAGTTGTTATAGTGAATATATAATAAGTATAGAAAAATGCAAACTGTATCAAGTGAGATAAGCAATTCAACCAAATGACCGAGTAAATAAGTTGTCGGTAAGCACGATGCCAGATGGACTGGACGATGGATAAGTAAGTTGTCGGTAAGCACGATGCCAGATGAACAGGACGATGGCTACTACGACAGTCGTATGATCATATTATTCTATGTTCATATGGGTACGGTTAAGGTTAAGACTACGGGTTTGGATTCAGGATCTGGGTTTGGTTAAAAGATATAATAAAATCTTTTAGTTTAATTGCAGATTAGTCCCTGAGTTTTATGTATGATACAAATACGGTTAGAACTTATGTTTTGGGTGAAAATTATATATAAATTAAAGATAAAATAATAGATAAAGTAAAAGAAAAATATAATATAAATAGCTTAAATATTTTATTGATTAAATTACCCGAAGTCGAAAATAGGTCGGTTAATATGTGTTTATATTATAATAAAAAAAAATACGAGTTGTTACAACATGTATGTAATCATTTATACTATAATCGCATTTGAGTTCGACATTTATCACTAACGTGTACAGACTGACTTGTGTGTGTGATTTGTTACTGACTCGTGTAAATGTTATGCATGGAATGTAAGATCACGGAGTTTGGATTAACGAAGTTAATGTGAAAATTTGGGGTTTCACAACTATCACGAGTGACTCCATACAATCCTCTAGCATTCCTTTAACTTGCTCAAGGGCCTATGTGAAGTTATATTGTCGTTCCCTAGATAAAACTGTGTGTGTGATAAAAAAACGACTTCAATGTCGACGTCACACCAACGAACTGAACAAGCGGCTACTTGTACATGTTGGTATTATACGTCATGTTAATCCACAACACAGGGGAATCCACGCCACATTTTATATGACTTATCATGACAGAAGAAAATATGTTTCGTCCTGTTGGTGGAAGGATTCTCCCTGGTGTGATACACAAACCCATTATTATACAGAAAGTGTTCAAGTACCTAAATTTGGTTTAGTTTAACTTCAATAAATATTTAGAAACATTTGTTTTAAATAGTAAAATGTTTTCAAGTACATGCATGTGGGTATCGCCAGTTTCATTTTTATATTTAATCTTCTTGTTTGCGTAGTATGCGTCCTTCCTAATACACCAGCTATCAGGAAATTGTTCTCCTACGAGTATAAGAATTTTCTTCAGCCTCACACCCTGCCGGTGTAATGTCATAACCAGATCAAGTCCCACGTCAGACATTTTCTTAAGATACATGTGCCCCTCCTCAAAGCCGACGGGATCATGGTTGTGTGCCTTCGTTTACTACATTAAGCTTCCAAAAATTTCCTCGCCCCTTCCCTAAGAGTTTAAAGGGTCAACACTTTTTATGCTATCATTACACCTGACCATGGCCTTGAATCTGGGTTCCCCACCACGATTGTATGCAAGGTATACACCGTTTTTCCAAGACCATTGGACCACAATAACACATACATGCTCACGTCCTCTTTTCTTTTCCCATTCCTCCAAATCCTTAAAGAACCAAAAACTTGAAACAGTTATATGGTGTCATACATTATCCGTTTTATATGAAATGGTCGGCTCATGTATGTAATCATCATCAGCTTCGTTCCTAGAGGAACCATTGTCTTAGTCGGTGGTCTCTTGAAAGGTTTCATGAACTTAATTCGGTTTTGCTTGTGACCGGTACGACTGTTCTACCAGTAAGTGGTACGGATGCTGAGTACCGTAATACACCTCTTATACGGGAAACTGATACGAAGGCTGAGTATTGTGGTATGGATATTCTGGTAATTGATACGAGAGCTAACCGTAAGGCTGTTCTGGTTTTGATCAGTACGACGGTTGACCCTATTATTGTAACACCCGACGTTTCTAAAATAATAAATAAAGAAATATTTTTATTTATTTACATTTATTTAATCATCGTTAAATAAATAATAAAATAATATAAAGGATGATAGACTTTAATAGTCATGGATTTAGAATAAATCATGGACTTAGTGTGCTAATGGGCCTAATGTCCATGAACTTAAGGCGTATATATACCCCTGAAACCCAAACCACTTTCCATTTTTACCAACACACACTCAAACACACACACACACACAAACACTCCTCCTAAAGTTTCGGACCAAGATCCGAGTGAGAACGAAGCTGGTTCGCATTCCACCGTTATCAAACGAACAAGAACAACGTTCGAGATATAGATCGGTTCGAGGTGCTTTTCATAACGAAAAGCTTGTCCATTTTAGGTTTGGCTTGTTTAGTATGTCTATATCTAGCTAAACTGTTCTTTTTAACGAATAAAGGTTCGAACTTTATCTTAAGCAAGCTAGACTTAGAATGCACATATATTAGAAACTGATATAAAGAAAGAAAGTAATACAAAGTAATAGAAATAGTATAACAATAATAATAATAATAAAATTAGAGTAGGAGAAGCAACAAGGAGAAAAAAGAAGAGAAAAAGGAAAAAGAAGGAAAAAGAGAGAAAAAAAAAGGGGAAAGGTGTAGCAGCAAATGAGGGTATATAACTATAAGAGATGGAGTAACAACCATCCAGATGGGTTTGTGGAGTGATTGATTAATGGGAGTGTGAGATGGGAAACCCGGGTTCGAGTCCCGGTTCTTGCATCATATTTTTGCAAATTATTAAACATGTCAGAAATTCATTGGGCCATGCCATTCGATTCGATTGGTTAGGCCACTCAATTCGATTGAGTCCAGATGTTATTATAGTTTGTTGGACCTGATCTAGTCAAGCCAATGAACTAATTAAGCATATTCTCTAAATAATCCAAACTAGTGTAAGGCCCTGTTCCCGGTGACCTACATTGGCGTTGGATTTACTCATAAACACAGTTCTAGATATCAGAGCTACTAAAAGCATTCGCGGATTAATAATAAAAGTCAACCATTCATTACAAACATTCATAATTTGTCTTTTAAACATAACATCAAATATTAAACATCATGACAAATTTTCAGATGCCAGCCTCATCCGTTCCTGCCATGTGTGTCCCTCAATCTAGGTGCTTCAGTCTATTTGCCTGCGTGCATACTAAAAGTCAGCTACGCTGAGTGAGTTCTAGTTAATCAAACAACATATAATACATTCACATACTTACTCATTTGTATCCAAAGATACATATTACTTACCTGTTTATCTTTCTTTAGTACATATATAAGTATATATCTCATTGCTTTCTTTCATACTTTACTTCTCTCATTCCTTTATATTTTAATACTTACTTTACTTACTTACATGTTTTAAAGAGCATTACGCCCTACTTCTTCGAGTATTATTAGGGTCCGGTTCCCTTTTCTGCCACGGATATTATTAGGGTCCGGTTCCCTTCTTCCTCGAGTATTATTAGGGCTCGGTTCCCTTCTTCCTCGAGTATTATTAGGCCCGGTTCCCTTCTTCCTCGAGTATTATTAGGGCTTGGTTCCCTTCTTCCATACAACCATACCATATCTTTCTATATATTCATAATTATAACTTTCATACATACTCTTGATCTTTTCTATAGCATACATACATCATACATACATCATATATAAATAATCACATCTTTAAACCATTACATGGCGGTACATGCAATATCCAAAGATCGTTCACGCACCATCAAGCATTCATTCAAACATAAATCATATAAGGCATACACTTACCACTTAAGGTAAGTCTATTAACTAATCACATTGAGTATGCACACAGCCCCAAAAACATAACAAGGAAATGGGGCTAGAAACTCACCTGCAAGCGATTCCCTTCTGAATTTACTGTTATGTCATTCTTAAGTTGTGCACGGCTAACTGTGTATTAATCATAGTATCAGTTAACTGCTTATAACTATATCGTACTTCTAAGTATTGTAACCCCTAGCTACGGGGGTCCGGGGGTAGCGCCCCTGTCAGCAAGGTTCTAGGGGCGGCATCCCCTGCAGTGTCCCCTGGTTGGGGTTAAGCTGCTAGGTCAGCATGGAAAAATTTTATTTTCATTAATAAGTCTTTACCAAAAACCTCATTAGAAAACTGAAGTTTAATTATTTAATTAAATCAAATCTTCATGTTAAACGTTACCTTTCATTATTAATTAATTACTTATATTTAGTTTATATATCGTATAAATTCATGTCTGTCGTTTACGTACGTATACGTTGTTTATCTTTCGTTTATTTGCAAAATCCTTCAATCCAGCATATAAGTCTTCATGGGCGTATAAGTTATTTTAGGTGCATAAGTCAATTTTGGGTGTATAAGTTGTCCAGCGTATAATTCTTGCCAATGTGTAAGCACTTCTGGAGTGTAAGTCTATAACGTATAAGCCATACATACACGGCCATATACAAATGCGCTACATACATATACGGATACACATATGCGCTACATACATACACGCCACGTACATACAAACACGTTGCTATACATACATGCTGCTATACATATACGATGTATATACTTATACGCCGTATAAGCCCTGTTCAACGTTTCTATATGCGTTTTTGGGGTTTTTCTTCGATTTTGGCGCCGTCAGCCACCGTTAACCACCATGGTTGATCGGGGTTTGATCGTTTATAGTCTAGGTAGCTTCGGGGTGTCCAGATCTAAGCTAAGGTGGTCCTTAAGCTCGTTTTTGGTTGATTAAACACCCGAATGAAGCTAGATCTAGATCCAAACGGCTTTTACGGCATCACAGGGTTGCGGTGTCGTGTTCTACTATGTTGGTACAGCTGAGATAAATCATTTATTACATTCAGTTGGTATCGGATCGTTGAATATAGTAGAGTAGAGAGTGTTTGGCTTAAGTGTGTGTTTTTGATGGTGTAGGCTATGGTGTGGAATGGATGGAAATGGAAAGGATTAGGGTTTAAGAGGTATTTATACTCCCTTAAGCCCATAGACCTTAGGCCCATATTTCCTTTTGGTCCATAATTAATTCCATTTAATAGCCTACTTATCCTTCCATCTTTATTATTTTATTATTATTTCTCTACTAATTCAAGTAAACTTTTTCATCATAATTAAAAAATATATTTAAATATTACTTTTAGAAATTTCGGGATGTTACAACTATTCCAACATAATAAGCCAAACTAACCGACCTCATTAATTCCATTAAAATAACTTTTTAGATGACAAGTTAGTCGGTGAATATATATATATATATATATGTGTGTGTGTGTGTGTGTGTGTGTATGTGTGTGTGTGTGTAAATAAATTAAAAAGTAAGATGAGCATACTTGTAAGGCCCCAAACCCAGTGCCCTACTTGGACGTTGGATTTACTCATAAACACAGTTCTAAATATCATAGTGAATTAAAATTTTCGCGGAATAGATAAAACTTCAACATTCATTACAAAAGATTCATAAATTGTCTTTAAAACATAACTTAAAACATGTCTTTCAGTTCAATCATTATTAACTAAGTCTTCAGATGTCAGCTTCTTTATTCATCTGACATGTGTCCCCCTTCAAGCCAGCTGTCTCATCCTACTCACATGCATGCATACTAAAAGTCAGCTACGCTGAGTGAGTTCTAGTTAATCAGGTAATATACAATACATTCACATATTTATATATATGTATCCGTAGATACATATTACATACTTAGCCTGTTATCTTTCTTTCATTCGTATATGTATACTTTCTTTATGTCTTGCATACTTTCATACATTCATAATACATACATAACTATCTTTACCATCTCAGATATTTATAGGGTCTGGTCCCTTACTTCTCTATCTCAGATATTATTAGTGTCTGGTCCCTTCCTTCTCTATCTCAGATATTATTAGGGTCTGGTCCCTTCCTTATCTATCTCAGATATTATTAGGGTCTAGTCCCTTCCTTCTCAATCTAAGATATTATTAGGGTCTGGTCCATGCCTTCTCTATCTAATCAACCATTCATACGCTTCTTCATACATACAGTCTATTATATACATTCATATATATTCATAATCATTCATACATCATTCATGCATCTTATATAAGACGCACCTTTCCTGGCGATACGTTCAATATCCGAAGATCGTTCACGTACCGAAAAGCATACATTCATAATATTCATACATACTATCACATCAATCATCATAAAATACACTTATCATTTAAGGTAAGTGTATTAATGTAAGGCCCCAAACCGGAGCACTAAATTTCATGTCAGATTTATTTATGAACACAATTCTACAAATCATAGTTAATTAAAACTTTTCGCGGAAATGTTAACTTCAATCATTCACTATAAAACATACAAACTTGTCTTTAAAACATATCATAATACATCACATTTAAAACATCATTTCTTCCCTCATCAGATGCCAGTCCTTCAATCCTTGCCATGTGCCATCCTCATGCTAGCTCCTTATACATATTTGCCTGCATGCATACTAAAAGTCAGCTACACTAAGTGAGTTATAGTTAATCAGGCAACTTACCATACACCCATTTCATGCATTTATATAAACATATGTGTCCGAAGACACATAGTCGTTCATCTAACCTGCTCACCTCACCGTAACCTCTTTACTGCCCCTACATCTTAGCCACTTAATTACGGAAGCACATTGAGGTTTGCCCTCCCACGTACTTACATATTGCCACTTATTTAACGAAGGCACGTAGAGGCTTTCCCTCCCACGTACTATCGTTGTGCCACTTAATAACAAAGACACATATAGGCTTACCCTACCACGTACTATCGTCATGCCACTTACACCCTTACCAACTTGTTACCACTTCTACCACACTCTAACTCGATGTGCCTACAACACACTTCTTATAATAAACAAGTCAAACATAACATTCATACACACTGCTTATTACCTGGCAATCATTCTCTTTGGCGATACGTGCACTATCCGAAGATCATTCAGGCAATGTCAAACATTACTTTCCCTGTCGATACGTGCAACATCTGAAGATCGTTCACACATCGACATACATCCATTCATAACATCTATATATATCACATCAAACATTATAGCATACAGTTACCACTTAAGGTAAATGTATTCACACTTCACATAGAGTATGCACACATCCCCGAAAACATATCAAGGAAGTGGGGCTAGAAACTAACCTGAGTGCGGTTACGTTCACCGTTAATGGTTATTCCTTTATTTAGCTGTGCGCGACTAACTGTATAACAATTACACGTATCAATTAACTATCACTACCCATATCGTGTTTATAGCTTAATTATAACCCTCAACGAATGGGGGTCCGGGGGCAGCGCCCCTAGCAGCTATTTCTAGGGGCGGCAGCCCCTAGCAGGGTCCAAGGGGCAGAGCCATTCTTTAGAATTCTTAATATTATTTTATTTGCTAACTCATAAAGTTCTAGGGCTTCTTTGTAATTAATCCATTCTTTTCTAAGTCCAGGGACCTTTCTGTCATTCTTTCAAACATTAATTAATCATCCAGTCCTTCAACGAATTGACTCCTTCGTTATTTCTTAACGAATGGACCTTTGTAATGAACTGACCTTTATACTGGATTTAATAACGAACTGGGGGTTCATTCGTCAGTTCTCCGTTAACGAAGTACTTTACGAATGGCTTAACGAACTGCTTCTAATTCGTTATCTCTTCTTAAAGAATGAGCATAAAGAATTGCTTGTTAATTCGTTTTGTCTTCACTAACGAACTAGGGTTAGGCCAGAAACATTCTCTGACATCCTTAAATACTCGTACCGCCTTTCCGGCGTCGTCTTTCCGGTGCTGACGTGCCGGAAAACTTGGCGGTAGCCGGAAAAGCGTATTTTACCCCATTTTACACCGGTTTCCCCGTTTTTCGCCCCGTTCGATCCAGATCTGAGCCAGGGTGACCCCTAAGCTCATCTTTTGATCTGTTTATACCTGATTCCATCCGGATCTCGTGACGTTAACGGTTTAGGGTGTCGACTCGTCGTTTCGCGACTAGATCTAGCGGGTTTGGGTCCGTACAATATCACACTATCATTACCTCGGGTCGGGATCGTTTCTTCTTCTTGGTTTCGGCTAGAGAAAGAGAGAAATATGAGGGAGAGCTTAAGTATGTGCCTTGGGTGGTGTATGGAATGGGTGGAATGAATGGATTATGGAGTAATTGTGGTTTATATATTATAGGTCATGGGCTTAAGCCCATGATCTTTTCTTCTTTCCTTTTTAAACCAAGTCCATAACCCATATCTATTTAGCCCAACACTAGCCCGACTCATAATAATTCATATTTTATTTTATTAGCCGATAGTGGAAACGGGAATTATATTATTATCCATCATCTATATCAATTTATTTTTCCGAAGTAAATAATATATTAAATATTATTTATAGAAATTTCGGGATGTTACAATTAACAATCACATTGAGTATGCACACAGATCCGAAAACATAACAAGGAAATGGGCTACAAACTCACCTGAATGCGGTTACGTTTACCAATGGTTATTCCTTTCTTTAGCTGTACGCGACTAACTGTATAACAATTACACATATTATTTTACTATCACTACCCATATCGTCTTTCTAGTTTAATTATAACCCTCAATGAACGGGGGTCCGGGGGCAAGCCCCAGGCAGCGAGTTCTAGGGGCGGCAGACCCTAGCAGGGTCCAAGGGGCAGAGTCCCTGGATGGGGTTAATTTTATTTTCATTAACTGTCTTAACACATTTTTCATTAGAATTCTAATTTATTATTTTATTTGATAATTCATAAAGTTTGAGGGCTTCTTTGTAATTAATCCATTCTTTTCTAAGTCCGGGGACCTTTCTGTCATTCTTTCAAATTCTAATTTGTTATCCAGTTTGTTAACGAATGGACTCATTCGTTACTTCTTAACTTTATAACGAATTGACCCTCCTAACGAATCGGTCTTTATAACGAACTGGCCTTTATAACGAACTGGCCTTTTATAACGATTTGACCCTTATAACGAATTGAGGGTTCATTCGTCCTTTCCCCGTAACTAATTACTTAATGAATGGCTTAAAGAACTGCTGCTAATTCGTTATTTCTTCTTAACGAATGGGCATAACGAATTGCTGGTTAATTCGTTATTCTTCCGTAAACGAACTAGGGTTAGGTCAGAGAATGTCAGAAACATTCTCTGACATTCCTTCCTCGTACGCCGCCTTTCCGGTGTCGTCTTTCCGGCGCCGTCATCGACGGAAAAACGGGATCTCACCGGTATAACGAGATCTCACTCGTTTTCCACCATTTTTCGTCCCGTTCGATCTAGATCTGAGCTAGGGTGACCCCTAAGCTCATCTTTTGATCGGGTTATACCCGATTCCATCCAGACCTCGTGACTTTAACGGTTTAGGGTGTCGGTTCCTTGTTTCGCGACTAGATCTAACGGGTTTGGATCCTTTTAAGGTCATAACATCATTACCTCATGTCCGGATCAGTTCTTCTCCTTGGTTTCGGCTAGAGAAAGAGAGAATAAGAGAGAGAGCTTAAGTGTGTGTTTTGGGTGGTGTATGGAATGGGTGAATGAATGAATTAAAGAAAGTAAATGGTTTATATATTATGGGTCATGGGATTGAGCCCATGGCCTTTCTCCCATCCTTATTAACCTAAGTCCATTACCCATATTACTTAGCCCAACACAACCCGGCTTATAATAACTCATATTTTATTTCATTAACCGAAACGGAATGTTACAATACTTAATAAATGAAAGAAAACATACCTTCGTTAGATCAGTTAAACTTAAATGAACGAGCCTAACTAGTTAAGTAAGTTAGTAATTCTATTAGTTACTTACACGGTTAACAAATATATATGTTAAACTGCTAGCCGTGCACAACAAGGAAAGGGATTACCTAAGCTCCGAGAGAATAATCCAACAATTTCAAATAATCAAAGTACATAAATTCATAATTAAACAAGTAAAACAAAAATCCAAAATTTAATTCTTGTATCTTTGTTTCTAGCAGGCACCCTAAGTTTCTTCAAACAAATCTTGATAATCGTATCATACGGTAACCTGCATATGTGTCAAAAATCAATGATTTTGTCAACACTAGGTTGAGTGAGTGAAACACCAGATGAGTGAATATATAATAAGTATAGAAAAATGCAAACTGTATCAAGTGAGATAAGAAATTCAACCAAATGAGCAAGTAAATAAGTTATCGGTAAGCATGATGCCAGATGAACTGGACGATGGATAAATAAGTTGTCGGTAAGCACGATGCCAGATGAAATGGACGATGGCAATTACGACAGTCGTATGATCATACTATTCTGTGATTATGATGGACCTCTCTGAATGCGTATCAAATAAAGCATATAAGCATATAACACGTTAGGCATAAATTGTTAAACACACATGACTAACAATTGCAAGTTGAGCATTAAATGTAATAAAATAAGTAGAAACGTATATGTCCCCGAAAAATAAAAATGAGTTAAAATAGGGGAGTGAGATACTCACCTGATAAAGTAGATAAGTAAAGATGAAACGGTGATAGAAAATCAGTTAAATGAGTGTAACAGCCCAACTACCACCGCACCATAATATTGTCCGCTTTGGCCGGGACGTACCACCATCGCCTCACGGATTTGCTTTTGGTTGCCCAGGTGGTTACCCATCCTCACACTACTCCCACCTGAGCACGCTTAACAATGGAATTCTCCTCTCATCCACTACCATTAAGCGCCCAAAACGCGTTATGATGGGGAGAGTATCCACCTCCTTATAAAGAAGGCTTAGTTCTCATTCCCAATGGATGTGGGATGTCACAGTCCACCCACCCCCCCCCCCTCAAGGGTCCAGCGTCCTCGCTGGACCTGGAACCACCGGTTCGGCCCTGGTTCTAATACCATATGTAACAACCCAGCTACCACCGCATAATAATATTGTCCGCTTTGGCCAGGACGTACCACCATTGCCTCACAGATATGCTTTTGGTTGCCTAGGTGGTCACCCATCCTCACACTACTCCCACCTGTGCACGCTTAACTGCGGAATTCTCCTCTCATCCACTACCATTAAGCGCCCAAAATGCGTTATGATGGGGAAGGTATCCACCTCCTTATAAAGAAGGCTTAGTTCTCATTTCCAGCAGATGTGAGATGTCACAGTCCACCCCCCTCAAGAGTCCAGCGTCCTCACGGGACCTGACACCACCGGTCCGACCCTGGTTCCGATGCCATCTGTAACAGCCCAGCTACCACCGCATAATAATATTGTCCGCTTTGGCCGGGACGTACCACCATTACCTCACTGATTTGCTTTTGGTTGCCCTGGTGGCCACCATCCTCACACTACTCCCACCTGTGCACGCTTAACTATGGAATTTGTGACACTCTTCAATTTCAGGTTAACTCCGTTAATTCAAACTCCGTCAATTCAAACTTAAGATCACTTTATCTATAACGCACATCTCATTACATTTAAACTAGGGTTTTAAGTGACGCTTGACAATCACTACAAACAAGTTACTTTATGCTAGAAAAGGAATAATTAGAAGTTGAGGGGCCTTGGTGTAACATATTATTATTAATAATAATAAAAACCCTAATCCCCACCCCTCCCCCCTACAACCCGATCGGCCCCCTCCCCACACCCCCTTGCGACGGCAATCATCACCACCACCATATCACTCCCGTTTTGGCTTTGTTTTTCATAATCGGAGCATCCCGCGCTTGTTTCTAGGCATCTCTCACCTTCCTCTTGGTTTTTTCTGCGTTTTTAAGGTATAAACATAAAACCCTAATTTTGTAAATCATGTGTTAAGTGTTCATATGCTTTGATTAGATGATGACTGATTATGCTTCGGTTATTGATTTAGATGATCATGTGTGATTTTGAACGGTGAAAGATTGTTAGATCATTGATTGTTTGTAAACCCTAGAGGGTTTACTACTGATTTTTATGGATAATTATGTTTATTGCATGATTGGAGATATGCCGTATGCTTAGGATGCATGCTAGACGATTGTTTGTGCTTGCTGAGTTTTGACAGCAGAGATGGTTAAACTTAAACGACATGTAACTTGTTAAATATAAAACCAAACTGAGCTATTTATAAGTCTAAAAGGTAGTACTCTGAGTCTAGTTTTCAGAAAACCCAACCACGCCTGATTTGGAGGTGTTTTGGGTGCTCAAACGATTTAAATGTGATTAAAGGTCAAAACTGGTACTGGACAGATTGTTAAGTTATGTTTATACGGCTGTAACTGAATGTTAATATGGTAATTGGTTGAGATTATTAATACTACAGTGTACTAGGATGAGTCTAGTTTCTATAAAGTCTAAGTTTGTAATTTTTGGACGTGTAAAAGTTAACTTTTATTATTTTACAAAACTGAAGTGCAAGTCTGAATTGTGAGACCTGCTGTTAGGCTGTTTTGTAATTATCATATCTCATGAACTATAAGACCAAATGGGTTGGTTCCACTTCTGGAAGTTAACATGTTGAGTTAAAAACCTAACCCAATTGGTCTTGCATTAATTGAATTTTTCATTTAACAGGAATAACAAATATCATTCTGTTGCGCATGATTCTGACTGCTGTGAGTTTGCTGTAATGTTTTGACCATTGTGAGAAATATATGTGGAATAAAAATACAATAAAAATAGTTCTGGAAACCTAACTCATGTGTGCTTTTGTGAAGATTTTTGGTGAATTACTTGATGTGTTATGATCTGTTTAATAGAGTAATCTTTCAAGTAGAAATCTGTCTTGATAAAACTAGCTGCTGAACTATATGAAAATACATGAAACGTGCTTGATGCTAGATAATTGCTATGTTTTGACTAAATTGCCCTTGTGGGGAATAATTGTTAGTAATGTACAATGTTAATATTTGACACGTAAGTAGTTGTTCACACATGTAACGTATCACCAATGTGTTTGTTGAGTCACACACCATTCACAAACGAAACACGAAACGTATCTCATGCATAGGTATTACGTGCCGAGTCTAGAGACTCAATAATAGTTCCAACACTTAGAAAATCTCATTCTTGTTTTAGAACGCTAGTGAGGATTTTCTGTGACGCGCATCTCTTGATTGACTTGTTTTGAATTCTTCGCAAACAGTGAGTTTCACGTTCCCCTTTTACTCTTTTAAACGCTTTTCATTTGGGAGAGGTAACATACTCCGAAACGCTTTAGATTTTGTTATTAGATTATATATCACTTGTAAAGGCTAAGTGACAAACAAACCAACTAAAGTCCTTCATAACATCGAACCGGTTAATATTTAGATAATAGCGAGTCACTGTTGAGTTGTACTACTGGGTTTGACAAACCTCACCCAACGCTAAACTCGACTGGAGGTCGAGTGGGTGTAATCTTGGCTAACACATTACCATGGTCATGGTTGACATGGTGGCAAGGCAATTGATAAACAGTCAGCTTCGGTGTCGAACACTTAGTAATACTTGTTGTATAAGCTAGCTACCTATCGATATATAATTGACATAACATTATCTGGTAAAGCAAACGCAAAACGCAAACGCAACGCAAACGCTTTATTTATACAAACTGTGAACTCACCAACCCCGTGTTGACACTTTTAGTATGTTATTCTCAGGTAGCCGAGGCGGGCGCGCGGTATAGGATCATGCATTACCTTGAACTCTATCATTTTTGCAAACTTGTTTTTTTAAAACTGTTATCAATTGGGTTTTAAGTCGTCCTGCGTGACGCAACACTTGGTTTATGATTTTACGCTTCCGCACTTATTTACACTTAAATGTCTCGTGGTTTGAAAACTTTACTTATGGTTTGATTATAACTAATGATTCTGATCCTGTTAGTTCACACCCTCTAACTGTAAAACTCCGTTAGTGGATTTTGAGGGTGTGACAGAATTCTCCTCTCATCCACTAACATTAAGCGCCCAAAACGCGTTATAATGGGGAGGGTATCCACCTCCTTATAAAGAAGGCCTATTTCTCATTCCCAACTGATGTGGGATGTCACAGTCCACCCCCTCAAGGGTCCAGCGTTATCGCGGGACCTGGCACCACCGGTTCGGCCCTGGTTTTGATACTAGCTGTAATAGCCCAGCTACCACCGTACAATAATATTGTCCGATTTGGCCGGGACGTACCACCATTACCTCACGGATTTGCTTTTGGTTGCCCAGGTGGTCACCAATCCTCACACTACACCCACATGAGCACGCTTAACTGTGGAATTCTCTTCTCATCCACTACCATTAAGCGCCCAAAACGCGTTATAATGGGGAAGGTATCCACCTCCTTATAAAGAAGGCTTAGTACTCATTCTCAACCGATGTGGGATGTCAAAGTCCACCCCTCTCAAGGGTCCAGCGTCCTCGCGGGACCTGGAACTACCGGTTCGGCCCTGGTTCTGATACCATCTGTAACAGCCCAGCTACCACCACACCATAATATTGTCCGCTTTGGCTGGGTCGTACCACCATTGTCTCACGTATTTTGACCAAATATCAGGAGGGGTGAAGTCAAATTGGGGTGATCTGGAGAAAGCCAAATAAGCTTTGAGAATAGATATGTAACATCATAGTACAATAAGTGTTATCCATTTTTGTATTATGCACTTAACTGAACCTTAAGCATATTACCAAAGTAATGAAATTCATGCTAAGTCATATACCTGCTATTAACCTGCCTGATCTGTCATAATAATGATGAGAATGAAGTATTGAAGGTAACTTAATCAATATGATTCCATGTTGAGATCTTTTCACAAAAAGAGAAAAAGATTTGAAAGGATATAACTAAAATTTGATCTCACTTTGCCCCGTTAACTCTTAAACTTTGAATTTAATTGAGAAAACTGTTTGATGTAAAGTCTAAGCCAAAATGAGTTGCATTTTAACCTTGAATATGTCTGCATATGTTATTTCGAGTAAACTTTGATATTTTCAAAATTTCGAGTAAACTTAGGTGTTTTTATTTGAAGTTTAACTCATTCGAGCAAACTTGATAGTTACTTGTTTTTGAAAAGAACTATTCATGCATTATCGAGTACACTTTGATGATTATATACTTTCGAGTAAACTTGGATGTTTAGAAGGTTATCTTCATCAAGCACACTTGATGAATATGTGATACTTGTATGAATATGCTTTAAATACTTTTTTTGAGTAAACTTGGGTGTTTTAGTTGAAATTTGTATTTGTGTAGCATACTTCATAGGTTTTGATTGAATTACATGATACTTTCTGAAATTGCGCACACTTGTTTATTGTTTAATATTCAATGTATTCTCCAAGAATACTGTATATTTCAAAAAGGTTTTCAAGCAAACTTTACTTTGCAAGCACACTGTATGCTCTGAGCAAACTTTTGTCTTAAATTTAACACATAAAGTTTCCTCAAGCACACTTTGCACTTTTAAGGTATTGTCGAGTAAACTTCACTTTGGAACTATACCTAAGTGTATATTTCTAAAACTAGTTAACTTTTTTTGCTTTTCTAAGTATAATCTAGTAAGGTTAGTAAGAATAAGGTATTCGAGTAAGGTTGACAAATTAGAGATATCTCTAAGTTATTATTTTTGGATTATTTATTAATTCCGAGTAAGGTTGCCTATTTGATGAATTATACTTGATTATTTAACTTGTGATTTAGTTCTCGAGCAATCTAGTATATTCGAGTAATCTTCCTTTATCTTATCCACTTAGTTTATTTTTAATTACTTTAAAATACATGAGCAAACTCTGGGACGAGAAAGCTTTGGAAATACACTTTATTGAGCAAGCTTAATACTGGTACATTTAAAATTGGGTTTTTGGCAGTATTCATATACAAAACGACAAAATTCATTTAAAACCCACTTTCAAATGTGAACATCGTACAATATATAAAGGGGACTTAGAAAAATTTCCATTTCTCATTTTCCCTCTTTCTTACTTGAATTATTGCCGACTTGCTCGCTACCTGGAATCTGAATCGTTTGCTAATAATCCTAACCTAAATTGGTCATCCAACTTAATATGACTCGGTAAGCTTCAATTGAATGATTTTAGACACTCATTTTATGGGTTTAGGGCTTCAATTTCATGATTACCGACATCTATGTTTTCTGTGTAGGTTATTAATTTGTCGAAGAACAGGTTCTAAAAGACTATCTTTCATTTCTTCTTCAAATATAACTCAATACATGTTAAAGCTTTAAACTTTAATGACTAATTGTGTCTTTGAATGTGTCCTTGTCTGTGTTTGTGCAGATATGACGTATCCATTTGAGAAAAAGCATAACATGTGTGCCTTTCTTTGACTCAAGGAGGAGAATAGGCCGGTGGAGTTAATGATTTGGCTACTTCGTTCTAATCTTCGCTTCTCATTCATGGAAAGCCCCATTATTTACAGAAACCACCACTTGTGACTTCTGGAACTCAGCCCAGTTGGAGGACGATGTAAACGGAAGACGGATTAAAGCCACAGTGACTGGGCATGAGATTGAAATCACGGAGAACTTGATACAAGAAGTCTCCAGTTACATGACAATGTGGATGCTCCTATACATTTTACTACCCAAAGATTGTTGAAGATTTTCCAAGAGACAATGGGATATCAAGAAGACTATTGGTGCATGTTTTGTAACAGATGATCTTTAGTGTTAGTGAGAATTGAGAGCAACGGTCAAGGGGGAGTCTGTTGGTGCATTTTGTAACCGTCTCTATGCAATTCCGACCAGCCGAGGCGAAGTAGTGAAGTTAGAACAACTTCACCGTAAGCGAAGTTATCTTGGAGAAGTTAAGCAACTTCGCCTAGAAGCCCAAGCCCACAAAGTTGTTATCTATATATGTGTGTCATGTTTAAGGTTTCCAGTTAAAAGTTCAGTTGTTCAGTTGTTTAGTTGCATAGAGAAAAATATATAGGGGTAGTCACGTGGGCAGACCTGAGGTAGAGCTCACCTCGGGTCGGCCGTAACATGTTTTGTCTTTCGGTATGTAATGTGTTTTATTAATATATAAAGTGATCTGCAGATCTATGTTATCCCATTCGTGTGTATGTTTTTGTTTATTTGTGTTCTTCGTCTCTAGCACCATAAACGAGTTTAGGAGGATTCCGCACTCCTAGACCTCGTGCGGATCTCGTATCGATCAACCGACACCCCGGGGGACTTACAAGTGGTATCAGAGTCGTAGGATCTTATGCTATGGTTCGAGATATGTGTTTTGGTGTTTTTGGCCCGTTTCAGCCGTTTCTGATCTGTTTTTGGCCAAACAGCCGTCAACGGCGAAGTGGTCGCTAAAATTTTAGGGTTTTGGTGAAGTTAAGGTTTTGGCGAATTTAAAGTTAGGCGAAGTTAAAGTTTGGCAAAGTTACAGGACGATGAAGTTAATGAAGGGCGAAGTTAACAAATGGTGAAGTTACAGGATGATGAAGTTAATGAAGGGCGAAGTTATTTGATGGTGAATTTCTCTAATGGTGAAGTTATCAGGTGGTGAAGTTATCAGGTAAAGTTAATGTGTGAAGTTATCAGGTGAAGTTAACGATATTGTTTTCCTTTTCCTCCGACGTTCAAGATATGGTATTTCCCAAAAAAAAGTATTTTCGGGAAATTTTCTTGAACGAAAATTTTCATATGTCATTCATCTGAAAAGAGGATCATTCAGGAAAAATTTGGTGATAATATTTTTCCTCGAATGAACTGATTTATACGATTATTATGAGGCCGAAAACGTTGTTCTGATAAAGAGTCACAATTGGTATCTCTTAGTCTTACATGTGAACAACTACGAGTCAGCCATTTAAATGAATTTATGGACTCGTTTGGATATGGAGTTAAAGTTGCAAATGGGATATTAATTGAAGCTGGAAATTGACACATATTTGGTTATTTGGGCATGTTTTGCAAATAAAAGAGGGGGTTGCAAAATTGAAGTTGCTCGAGTAATAAAGATCATGGAGGCTTGGTTAAGCTTTAGATGATTATTACAGGGCATGTGTGTTCGATTCGGTCAAGGTGGTTTTGTGATGAAACTGATCATTTGTTGTTGAGTAGTTGAAGATTGAACCTTATATTACGAACCGAATGGTTGAGATGATTGATTAGGCACCGGTATGCAGATCAAAGATCTCGATCGATATAATTTGGAAGGGCTTACACTGAAGGGTAGATCTGATATGGAAGACGTCAGGTGATTGGTAGATTTGTGAAACTACAAGACAGATTCAGACACTGTTGGTTGAGGACAGGATTGATGTTGCATATATATGTGAAGTTCAACCTTGAAGATCACAGTGCAATATCTGAAGATCGGGTCCTACCAGAAGAATAACACAGAAGATCATCAGTTAAGGGGAGCCTGTTGGTGCATGTTTTGTAACAGATGACCTTTAGTGTTAGTCATAATTGAGAGCAACGGTCAAGGGTAGAGGTGGAAAATGGGTTGGGTTGGGTTGAATGAGTCATGAGTTGAAATGAGTCATGAGTCAAAACGAGTATGGGTCAAAATGAGTTTGGGTCAAAACGGGTCAATTAAAAAGAGGGTTGTTTTGGTTTGGGTCGAAATAGGTTAGGGCCGAACCGAGTTTTGAGTGTTTTTTTTTTTAACGAGAATAACAGCGAAAACATTTTAGTTTTTTTAGATTTTTCGTTTTTTATTTATATTTTATGTTATTATTTTCTTTATTATTTTTTTGAATTTTTTTTGAGGGGTTTTCTGTTAAGATCAAAAACCCTCAAAAAATATTCAATAATAATAATAAAAAAATTATAACTCAACATATAAATCATAAACAAAAAATGTAAAAACGCTAAAATGTTTCCTACGTTATCCTCGTTCCATAAAAAATAAAAAAAACACCTAGAATCGAACCGAAACCGAAAGAATCGACGAAAATGAAACAAAGAAACAAAAAGCCAAAACCGGACAAACATCAATCGAAATCGAAAAAATCAATCAAAACGAAACTAAAAGAATTCAAACCGAACAAAAACAAAACTGAAAAAACGAACAAAAACGAGCCCGGAATCGACCAGAAAGAAACAAAAGAAACCAAAACCCAACACGTCACGGGTGAAAACTCGTGTTGGCTTGAAACCTGAACCGAACCCGTTCCAATCTGAAACCCTTTCGTGCCGAAACCTGTCTTGTACGAAAACTCGTTCCGATTCGAAACATGTCACATTTCCTTAGGACACTAACCCACATCAGCCCATTTCTTTGAACTTGTCGACCCATTTTGACCCGAAATAAAAAGGATGGAATTTCAAATGACTCATTTTGACCCATTTAGTTAAAACCTTTTACCCAAACCAACTAATTTAACTTTTAAAACAACTCAAATTGACTCATTTGAAAAGGTTTGGGTCAAGATTGCCACCCCTAGTCAAGGGGGAGTCTGTTTGTGCATTTTGTGACCGTCGCTATGCAATTCCGACCAGCTGAGGTGAAGTGGTGAAGTTAGAACAACTTCACCATAGGCGAAGTTAGAACTACTTCGCCACAGGCGAAGTTAGAACAACTTCGCCAAGTTAGGCAACTTCGCCTAGAAGCCCAAGCCCGCAAAGTTGTTATATATATGTGTGTGTGTGTGTGTGTGTGTGTGTGTGTCATGTTTAAGGTTTCCAGTTAGAAGTTCAATTGTTCAGTTGTTTAGTTGCATAGAGAAAAAAATATAGGGGTAGTCGCGTGGGCAGACCCGAGGTAGAGCTCACCTCGGGTCGGCCGTAATGTTAGTACAGGTTTTGTGTCTCGAGTCTTTGTAATTATCATTAATGTATTTATCATTTATTTAATGTAAAAGATATTTATATTTAATCTAGTTCGTTAGTAGAACATGCTAGTTCGTTAAGGATGTTTAACGAACTAGCCAATAAGTTATGTTCCCTCCTGACTCGTTAAGGATGTTTAACGAATCAGGGGGTGATTCATTAAGTTATTTCGTTTAATGTATTGTAACGAAGTCAGTGTCTAGTTCGTTATGGAATGTTAACGAACTAGACCAATCTTCTATAAATAGTGGTGTCTTCCACTGTTAATTTAAGTTTTGAGATTTAATATTAACGAAACTCTGTCCAGATCTACTCTCAAGCTTCCTTAACGTATTCAAACTTAATATTATACATACATATATATATATACTGCTTGGTCGGGACGGCACTCGCTAATTCGGATAATCTTGTCCATTGCGGTTATCCATTGGAGAGTAGCGATCGCGTCTCCCAAACCAGTTAGATTCGGCGGGTCACAGCCCTTGAGGGACTTGTAGTTACACCCACCTCGGCCTTTCTCTCCATTATCAGCTTTCACATATCCAGCTTCACCCGAGTCACCATTCTCTCCCTCACCATCTTTCTTACCGTTTCACCCTGACCCTTCAGCATATCTCCCATGGTTTCCAGCAGATCCCTCAGGATTCTGGTTCTTCACAGCAGTGGCTACAGCCTGAACAATGGCTGCCTGAATCGCAGGGTCAAGTTGAACCCCTTCGTTGTTGCTCGGGTTTCCTCCAGCTGCGCTTCCTTCGTCTCCAGTGTTGGAAGTTGCTTCTACCGAGGGTTGCCGGACAAGATGAGGCCTGCCACGACGCCCAGTGCGACCTCCAGTTCCAGCAATTTCTCCAGCTCCAGCCATCGTATTCTAAAAGGAAAAACACAAACGGTGTCTAGTACGATACCCATCTTACAATTTAACACCATTGCCTAGTACGACAGTTTATCATAACATAAATAATCATTCACAGCCAAACTCAATATATTACACGTTATAGATAAGCATAAGTTTTAAACCTTAACACAAAACAAGTTCTTAGGTAATCATACTTAAAACAAAATTAAACTATTGTCTAAACAATTATTCCATCATCAAGCTCTTATCTTCGCAGTTTTCCCTTGGCCTACACTCATATCCCTTTCGTGCATCTCGCCTCCGTTCCCTTTCACTCCCTTGTCGTGTGACCGGTTTTACCGCATTTGTAACACGCATGCCTTGCAGTGCATTCTGGAGCATAATGCCCCACCTCTCCACACTTGTAACAGGCATTCGATCCAAACCTACACTCTCCACCATGATCTTTACCACACTTAGGACAAACGTTGGTACCCTTACTCCATTTGCACTCACCACCGTGCATCTTTCCGCACACTTTGCATGTTTCCTTGTTTGCCCTCTTCTGTGTCTTCCTCCCTGCATGCTCCCCGACATTCGCAGATCGTTTGGTTACTTTCGCTCCTCCTTCATTGCCATCACCTTTCTCACCGGTCTCTCCTGTCCTCTCAGTGGTCCTTGCATGTCCTTTGGCTGACTTTCCAGGACACAATGTCTTCACTGTAGCAGCTACAGCTAGAGAAATGGCGGCTTGAACAACGGGATCCAGTTGATACCTTTCATCGCTGCTTGGTCCTTGCAGAGTTTCACCTTCCTTCTTCCTCGTGGTAGTAACTGGTTCTTCAGAAGGTTCCCGGACAACACATGGGCCACAAGGGCGTCCAGTGTGACCTCCCTTACCAACAAACCTTCTTGCTCCTGCCATTCGTATCCTATAAGGAAACACAAATGTTATCACTCTAGGAATTATTTAGCACATGGTTCGTAAAGTAAGTAGTTAATGACGTTGATCAAGTGTAATTAACTATTTGCATTACTCCTCACGTTCTACATACTTCCCTTTGTGATTTCACTTGTGCTAGTTTCTACTTTTAAACAGTTAATCAATCAAACAATCAAGAAATCCTATCTCTAACCTGCATGTATCCTTCCTCTAACAATTAAGAGAACATCGTTATACATTATTTAACATACTTTACCGTTACTGAGCTTGCTTGAGTGACACATGGCTATCTTGAACTGGCATCTTCTTTCTTTTATTACTTTACGTACCATTTTCTGTTCGAGTCTAAGCATGTAGGATGCTTAAATCTCTCGAACTTATGCTCTAATACCAACTTGTAAGGCCCCGTTCCCGATAGCCCTACTTTAGCGTCGGATTTACTCATAAACACAGCTCAACAATCAGAGTTTATTAAAACTTTCGCGGAATATAAAACATCAATCATCTGTTACAAAACATTTGATCTTTATTTTAAAACCATAACATAAAAAATCTTATTTAAATCATCATTTCTTCTATCTTCAGATGCCAGTCGTTCAATCCATGCCACGTATCATCCTCATGCCATCTCTATAAACATGTATACCTGCGTGCATACTAAAAGTCAGCTACGCTGAGTGATTTCTAGTTAATCAGGTGACACACAATACATCCGTATATCATACATACATACATACCCGAAGATACATATCCATACTTAGTCAATTACCCTACTACCATACATACATACATATCTACAATCACTAACCTCGGACTACCGAGAGTACATTCATAGTCCGCCGTCTATACATGTACTCAAGGTCGTGAACACGTAAAAGGTCCGCAGTCCTTACCTATGTTCACAAGTTCTGGTACGTGCAAGGTCCGCAGTCCTTCCTTGTACCATCCTATTATAGCAACACGTACAAGGTCCTCAGTCCTTCCCTATGTTGCAACCTAAACCATAGCACGTACGAGGTCCACAGTCCTCCCCTATGCTACCACAACACAAATATAGCACGTATAAGGTCCACAGTCCTCCCCTATGCTACCACAACACAAATATAGCACGTATAAGGTCCACAGTCCTTTCCAGTGCTGACGCCTATCTACAATACGTATAAGGTACGCAGTCCTTATCTACGTTGACGTCCATTCCTACAACACGTATAAGGCCCACTGTCCCTATCTACGTTTACATCTATCATCTATATCACGTATAAGGCCCACAGTCCTTAACTACGCCATCACCTGCCAAGTCGATGTCCAACAGAAGTTAGAGGGATTTTCCATCCTAACTTACTACGTTAGACGTAGAACTCACGTACCATTCCTGTACCTGCATACACTTACTTCGCATATACAATAAACACATCATAGCATAAGAACACTTTAGGCGTTCCTCACATCATTCAATTAACAATCATGCTCCCTGTCGGTACGTGCAATATCCGAAGATCGTTCACGCCCCGACAAGCATTCATTTATAACGATCATACATCATCCATATATAACATTCATATCTTCATTTACAACCTGACAGTACGCGCAATATCCGAGGATCGTTCGCGTACCGACAGTCAATCATTCATATCTATCACATATATCATATATGGCATACACTTACCACTTAAGGTAAGTGTATTAACTAAACACATCGAGTATGCACACAGCCCCGAAAAACATAACAAGGAGTGGGGCTAGAAACTCACCTGAACCCGCTTACTTCTTCCGTTAATGGTTACTTCTTTCTTGAGTAGTGCACGACTAACTTTACGTGTTTTACGGTCACGATTTAGCTTGGTTATGAACTTTAGGTCTTGTATCTATCTTGAACTATGAGGATCTATCAAGAATCGACGTTCGTTTTGCCGGATCTCGCCTCTCTCTCTCGGCCGTATATAGTGGTGTAGGATGTGTGTGTGTTTCGAGTGTGTAGAGATTTATGAAAGATGGAAATGATAGTTAGGGTTTTAGGATGGTTTAAGGGGATATTTATATCCCTCAAAGCCCATGGACCTAAGACCCATTACCCTTTAATCCACCATAGTTAATCCAAGTCCATGATATTTCTTCATTTAATGCTAATTAAATATTAACACTCATTTTTAAATCATAGGCCTGTTTTATTTATCGTTACAAAATTCGGGATGATACAAGAGAGGGATGCTAGATTTTTGGTTTATCCCCGATTCTTACAAATGATTATTAATATAGTGTGCCCTGATCTTCCAACCTTCGGCCCAATACATGTCTTGCAAGATCCAAATGTATACAGAAGAATTGCAAGGTTGGTGGCCACAAGTAATTTTGATCCTGATGTGGAATATGATATTCTCCCATGGCTAATTGATAACAATATGGAGATAATGGAGGTGCCAGAATCACCAAGAGTGACTTCTGAAGAGGATAAGAGTGAGGATGATGATGATGATGATGATGATGGGACTGATTCTGATGATGATGGTGGTGGAGATGATAATTTTGATCAAGATGTTATACAGGAGGAGGAGATGGTGAATATGGATGATGTTATACATGTTGTGATAATTTATGTAACATATCAAGCTCAGGGGGGAGACATCAACCTTTGACAACCCTATATTTACACCACCCACCTCACCCCAAACCCAATCACCGCCCCAGTACTAAAACCATGACCCATACATTTCATCCCCACCAACTTCACCACAAACACAAGACCAAACACAAACACAAACACAAACACAATCCTAAACTCAAACCATAACCCAAACCCAAACCCAAACCCAAACCCAAACCCAAAACCAAACCCCAACCCATTCACAAACCAAAACTCAAACCCAAATACCAAACCAACCTGAACATGAACCTTACATACCTGAATACATCCCAGCCCACCTTATAAACCAACCAAATACACCATATCAATCCCTAGCACATTCCCAAACTTCTAATCAATCACATATTCCTACCTTCCAAATCATACACACATATACACCTACAATCCAAACCAGAAACCCATTACCCAACCAGTGAAAACATTATAGAAAGCCCACCTCATGAAACTCACCAAACCCAAACGCAAACCCAAATCCCTGACCCATTTCCTATCTCACCAATAAACTCCCCATCCCCTGATGTCTGGCTGAGATTACTTGACATGCATATGGACGTTTTGATTGAAAATTATGATTTGAAGCGGGAGAATGAGGGGTTAAAGAAGAAAATTGCTAAGTTAGAATCCAAGTTGGAGCAGGATCTATAACGGATTCAAAACCTGGTCAGTGAGATTGAGAAGACCTCAGTTGCACCAAAACAGGGGGATAATCCACCTGCTATCAATGTAACTGATGATGATGTACTGAAAAATCTTGGTGATGTTTATGGAATTGAGGAGGAGGAGGATGATGAAGAGGAGGAGAGAGATGAAAGGGGGTATGAGGCTGATGTGTTAGATGAGGTTGTTCAAGACTACAATGTGGATGAAAAAGATGATATGGTGGTAGAGAAGAATGTGGTAGATAAGGAGGAGAGGGAGGTTGAAGAGATGGTGGATGAAGCTAAAAAGAATATTGATGATGAGATAACTGAGGCTCAAAATGATAAAATGACTAAGGCTATGATGACTGAGGCTCAAACTGATGTAATAGTTGAGGCTGATAGTGGCACTGAAGATATGGTGATCTCAGGTAAAACTGCAGTTTTAACTGATAAAATAAAGAGTTGGCTAATAATGATGATGTAACTTCAAAGATTAAGGAAGTGGATGAGGAACTCAATGAATTATTTGATGAGATTCATAACTTTCCCGATGAACCAACTATGGTGATGGAAGTAGGTCCATCAAAACCTATAACTGTTGATGAGGAGAAAAAAGGATGAAGGGAAAAGTTGTAGCAGAAAATGAAGACCAGTTGTAGCCTTTAAATATTAAAAAGATCCAATCAAGTGATGAGGTCTTGTTTGTTGATGCAGCAGCTAAGGAGGCCATCAAAAGGCATGATAAGATTGTTGGTGAATGGTTACAAAGGGAAATGATTACAAGATTCCTGACTAATAAAGAACTTGAAGAGCAAAGAATTTTGATAGAGGAAATTGAATTAAGGAAAAACATTAATGAAGATAAGAGGGAATTGGAACAAGAGGTGATAGAGGGGCTGTTGAGGTTGTAGCAGACGGAGGAGGCTGACAACTCACTTGCCATTGTTATATATAAATTCCAGTAACCCAAAACTCCTGAAACAAAATCAAAATCACTAGAGCCTGAACAAACTGTTCCTACTGCCACTGTTGAAACTGAAAAAGAAAATCATGATAGGCAGTTGGTATCTGACATTCATGATGCTAAAACCATTCAAAAAGAAATGATAAAGAGGGCCAGTGATATGATGAATCAAAGTCTGATTGATGAAGTTAGCAAAGATGAGAAGAGCTGGCCATTTTATGTGATTAAATATGTCAAGAAAAGGAATAGATATGGTGATAAATTTCCTGAAGAGGCAATGCCCAAAAAGAAAAAGAACCCTATTCGGGTTGTGCCTCTACAAGCTGTTAAGCCAACTAATCTTGATACTGAGCCCAAAGTTGATGAGCCAAAGATTATACACTAATTGACTTATCTGATATAGAAGATGAAGGGGCTGATTCTCCTCATGTGAACATGACTGCGGTTCACCGAGAAAATATACAAAATATGTTGAATGATGCTAAGAGGGAAGATCCTAAAATAATAAGCCCGATGCATCATGGATATCAATTTGATACATTGGTTGCAATGACAGATGAAGAATTGGATATTCTACTTGAAGAGAAGGTAAGAGAGTTGATGAAAATCCGAGAAAAGAACAAAGACACTCAAAGGTTCCTAGTCTATCTGATACTTCAGGGTTTCTTAGAAAAAACAATTAAGTCATATGAAGTTTGAGGAACTGGAGAGTGTCTGCCATTCAACAAAAGAATGAGTAAAGAAGGAGAGTGGTAAAGATTAAAGAAGAAAGCTGCTGATCAGAAAGACAAACTTGAAAATATCTACAGAAAATTTGGTGGTAAGTGTAAGTTTTTGATTGATCATGGGGTGGGCATTGAACATGTTGTGAACATGAGCAAGAAAGAGGTGGAAGAAGAATTCAGGAACATAACTGAGAAAATCCATTCTAATTCAAGTACTAGCAAAAGAAAATCCAGATTAATGACCTTAGCTGAAAAAAAAGAAGAAGGCATAGGAAGATGAGAAGGTAGTGTTGGTGGAAAGATTAATGACAGCAAGGGGAGAGGGGGAGAAAGCAAAGAAGATGAGCATCAAAGAAAAATTATCCCTCTATGAGTCTGAGATGGGGAAATTTAATGAAAATAAGAAAGGCAATCAAAGCCCACTCAGATCCCTCCTCTAATTCAAATGAAGGAGGAACCAGTTGAAAAAGCAAACTTGCGGACCTGGAAGACGAAAACAGAATCAAAACCTTGAAGGGTTTAATTATGAGCAAGGGCATGGCTGAGAATGTGTTTGACAATCTTGGAAAAGGTCAACTGAAGGAACTATTTTATACTGAGAAGGAGAACTAGGAAAGGTTGGAGGAAGAACAGAGGAAACTGTTGTCATTCCAGTGTGGACCAGGGGGGGAGCCTATCCATACACAAAGATCAACCCCATCTGAGCATTTGATAAAGAAACCATGGAAATGATTACAACTCTTACAAAGGAAGGTGTGGATTATCTTAGGCTGGTGATGATGACAAAAGATCAAGTTGTGAATCTTTATGAAGAATCTGGGCATGTGAGAAGACCAGTACCTAAAAAGAAATATACTCCAAGGGTCTCCACAGTAAGTGTCCCAATACCAACAACTAGATGTACATTCCAACGACAACAAAGGCCACCAACTGATGTGGACCTACCTAAAAATTTGTATTTTGATGCAAGAACCAAGACCTTGAAAGTCATTATATCAAGTGGAGATTTAAAGAATATTGTTTTCAATGATGACTTTCAGGACTTTAAGAGAGAACAACTTGAGGAGATTTCAAGAATGAATCTTTATGATTATCAAGACATGCAAAGGTTTGCAGGACAACAAAGGAATGAGCTTTTCAAATATTTGAAAGAACAATCCAGGAAAGGATTTCCTTTATTAAACAAAAAGAGGAAGCTGAAACTCTCAAATTTTGAAAGAACTAAGAGGCAGAGGAAGATGCTGGATATAGTGTTGGTTGAAGCTTCATACAAACAGAAAACCAGATATTCCAATCTTCTCACCAATATGAGAGAGTGCATAAGTATGAGGCGGCAGATGACCAGACCAAACTATGAAGTCCAGAAAAATGGCAAGATTTCTAAGATGGTCTTTGAACCAAAAGATCAATCTTTTATCTTAAGAAATGCTGATGGACTGGCCCTGGGCATCATTGAACACGACACTGACTTGGAGTTTCTTCACATGGAGGATTTAGAGGAGATAATCAGATGGAATATGCCGTATCGACATCCACGCCATAGGGAGATCTCTCTATTTAAAGAGAAGGTTGCTGCTATGGTATTTGACAGAAAAAGAGATGCCGGAAGCTCTAAAAGATGAAGATTTATTTGTCTTTCTGTTAAATTTGCTTTGTAATGTCCTTGCGACAGAATTCTCATATGTAAAATTTTCATTAAGTAATGTAATTTTTGCTTCTTGAAAGTTTGATGTGTATTTTAAAAAGTGTATGTAACCAATAGGTGTTTTAGTGTAGCTGAGAGTGTTCCAATCAAGGTGGAGATTGTTGGGATGAGAAAATTACTAAGGAAGATTGGAATCTTCTCAACCTCCTTGTAAAATGGCTAAGTATGAAAACCGAGCAAAGTTAGGCTTCCGAGCAATCTTCAACTTAGTCAAGCAAGGTATTTTGCTCTTCGAGCAAAGTTATCTTCTAGAATTATTCTTAAGTGTAAATTCGAGCAAACTACACTTCATCAAGCAAGGTTGTTCTTCAAGTCAAGCAAGGTTTGTTTCAGAGCAAACTCTTGACTAAACCAAGCTAAAACCAAGTATTTTGGGGGTTCGAGCAAGGTTTGATAATAAACAGTGGTTCAAGCAAGCTTGAAGGAAGTTAATGAAGAAATTACTCTAAGGACTTCCAACGATCAAGGTTCAACCTCGAGCAAGCTACATTGTCACCAGCACACTATGATTTGTTCAAATAAGTTAAGTAACAAAAGGTTGAAGGGATCTCTGAAGAACAAGTTTGCTCGTAGGGTATATATCGAGCAAAGTTTGATACTATCGGGAAGATTGAAGTCTGCTTGATGAATATTTTCTAAGGAAAATATTCTAAGTAAAGCTTACTTGGAGAACTGTTCCCAAGCACACTTAATGGTTACCAGGTCTGCTCAACAAAGACAAAAGCTGCAAAGCTTACTCCAAGTTCTGTTTACACTTAGTAACTTTTGTAATATGTTTGAATATGTTAAGAATCAATTATTAGGGTTTTTAGAAGGTGTCAAGGCATGCCTATTTAAGGGAAACTTTAGGGCACGCCGATGACACACCGGACACTGAGCGAATATTGTGATTTGACGGCTGTCTTTATCTTGTACGAAAAAGCTGCCAAAAATACAAACATTCCACCTAGAAACCCTAACTGATTCCTCATTTGTATCCTTCATAATATTAAATGGAAATCTTTTGAGTTTCTTTGTGTGTGTTACTTTTTTGTCCATTTAGCAATTACTTAAGTGTTAGTGTTTCCGCCATTAATACTTATTTGTTGTTCACAAAAGTAGTATTTCGTAACCTTCTTGTCGACACGACAGTGATTAAGTGAGATAATCGGGACCGACAGATAATACACGTTGTTCCTTATATGGATAATATATAGTGTTCCTTCTATGGATAATATATAGTGTTCCTTATATGGATAATAGTATATGTTCTTTTAATAGATGTTATGTAACGCTCCTCTTATGGATATTTATAAAAGTTGTTTAAGTGCAAGAATAAAGCTATAACTTACTCAGCGTAGCTGACATTTAGTATGCATGCAGGTATTGTTGATGACGTGGCAAGATTGAAGTGCGTACGAGGCTATCCATATTGAGGATTAGTCATAGAATGAAGTTGTCATGTAAAATGTTTTAACTTCCGCTGCCAACTGTATGTGCTTTCGCTGTAACTAACTAAGTTTAAGAGTAAATCCAATGCTAAAGTAGAGTTCCCGGGTTCGGGGCCTTACACTTATGCATTCGATGTGTTGTTTCCCTCCCCCCACGAAGGATGACTACCGTATATGAAGTAATCTTAACAAACAATATGATTAACACATCTTATTTAAAAACTAATTAAATGATGTTAAATTAAACAAAGATAAGACGATACTTCATTCAAATTTGGTAAGTCCGACTGCTCGTTATGATCTACAAAACCCGACTTCGTTCAAATCGGGAATATTCGACTCTGTATACAAATAGTCGCAACACGACCGTTTTGGCATAAAAATGTGAAAAAGATATATGGAGAATAAGCGTGATTGTGTATGTGTGATATGGAGGAGAAGCCAGAAGGCTTAAAAATCAAATTTGACTCTATACGCCTTATATAGGGCTATGCGGGATGTATAAAGTACTCCCAACAACCTGTAAGTGTCAAATCCACTGACATCTGATACCAGTACGCATTGTATAGCCCTAAACTAGACATATACGATACAAATAAGAAATGACAAAACTCTCAATACACGACATATAGGACTATATACCGTGTATTAAAGGGTTCCCCTAATTTTTGGACAGTATCTCATTACTCTATTATATCAAAGCATTCCCAGCCCATTCCCTACCATATATCCATATCTATCTATTCTAATAAAAGCCTACCATTTTTGTCACTTGTCAATACCATAACCCTCCTCACCTTTTTTCCAACTAATTTTCATATATAGTCCTTATCTTTTAAGTCATTTCAATATATGACATTAAAATTATATGTTTATTCTAACTAAATCCATTACTACATATGATAAGTATTCTCCATATGGATTGACAATAGACGATTAGTGAATTTTGAAGTGTTAATTAAAGTGTTTATTATGCTTTATATTCAAAATAAAAAACAATAAACATTCGATTCATAATATGTGGAATGAGACAATCGACTTGGACTAAATTTTGATAACGTCAGCGACTAAAACTTAGCCTTTAATACCTAAAAATATATATGATTTTAAAACTAAAAGTCAATTAAAAATTTGTCATACACAGAATATTAATGACAACAAATTTATCATCATCAATTTCAAATTTTAAAGATTCTAAGGATAATTATATCATCAAAGTTCAGGTATATGGTTTTTGGGATAATCATGTTTTTTTATAAACATGAGGAGATGTTCTCAAATGACATCATATTAATTGATTAAAAGCTATGATATTTTATGTGTATGAATATTTTTTTATTAGTATTATGAATACATATATTATCATTTATTTAGAGTTGGTATGTACTTGGAGAACTTTTTTTGTCACACGGATAACTATATATAGCTATATCAAGAGTTATAAGCAGACCTATATGTTACTTTATTAAAAGTTACAAGCAGACATTGACTAAAAATTTTGAATTTTGATAAAACAATGTATACGTGTTAATACAATCACAAATGTAGTATAAAAGGAAATTTTTACCTATTTGTAACATATTTGTGTAATCTTATGTAATTTCTGTAATTTTAATTTAATTGTAAATTTCTGTATTAACAATATATGATCAGTTTGTTGACTGTATTTCACTTAATGATCAAAGTTTAAAAATTTTCAACAATGACCCGTGTAATACACGGGCCTCAAACTAGTATATCATATAATTACACTAAAAATCACTGTATTTTCTCTCTTCTGTTTAATTAAATAATATTTTTTATACATTTATTATTATCTTTTCTTTCTCTCCACTTTTAGAAAATATAATATTATACGGTATGAATAGTGAAACCCCAAATTTAACTTTCTCATATAACATTTTCCCTCCTCTACTCACAATCACTCATATCATACCATATAGTTTACAAAACCTCCTCATACAAATATAAAGAATAAGCTGAGAATGCTCTTTATATCCTTTTCAACATAAACATTGTAAAGATCCAAATGAAATTACCCCTAATAATATTCTATCAACTTATTTTATTTATAAACTTCACATCGAATCAAAACAAAAATAGAAAATAACAATAACAAATTTAAATATACTTAAAGATACCAACACTAAAAGTTAAAAAAAAGTGAAAAGAAATGTATATAGTTTAACCAAAAGTCATTATTAATCTATTAGAAACGTTTTATTAATGGAAAATTTAAACAAGTTGATCTATTAATCAACTTATGGGAGATCCGAAAGGCCACATCCGTAAACGTTGACCAACGATCTCCGTCTATCTGACTCACTTTCAAATAAACTTAACGGATCATTTGTCACATGATTCAATTCAAAAACAAACAACGCACCTGAGGGAGGGATCCACCGGCGGCGTTGCACATTCTCCCCGTAAAAAATAACCGTCTCCAACAGCCGCACACATGTCATTCATGCAAACGTTTCTCCACCAATGTCCCTTCGTGGCCGGCGGTTTCAACCAACAACCGGTTCGCGTGTCGTGTTGTTCCTCCTCCGTGACGGTTGTGAAGGAAAATGCAGTGAGTAAATCTACAGAGAGGAGTGAGATTAGGCTTGGCTTGCCGAGTAAAGGTCGAATGGCTTCTGATACTCTCGATCTTCTCAAAGTATTATTAGTTTCCTTTCTATTCTTATTCTTATTTTGATTTTTATATATTAACTGCATTTTTGAATTCTGTTTTGTAAGGATTGTCAATTATCGGTGAGGCAAACGAATCCTCGACAATACGTTGCGGATATTCCTCAGGTTGGGCTAACTCGTTTCATTATTTGCGTAATGTATATCCATGAATTTGTTATACAACTAATAATAATTGCTAGGGATATGTAACAACCATATGATATTAATACATGAAGTAATGTTTTAGGTTTCGGAATAATTCCAAATTAGTTTTGCCTTTTGTCATGTAGGACAAATAAGCTATTGTTGCAAGTTTGACGATGAAATTAGAATCAGTTATGCTTTTATTATGTAGCAGGTTTGGCATCAGAAATCAGCAGTTTGACACTCTGAATGTTATGTTAATGAATATATATATAGGGAATCAGATAATAGTAGAACAATTGATATGCAGGAATATTAGGGGAAGTGGATTGCTGTAAAATGTTATAGTTAACTGAGAACATTGGTTTAAGTCTACATGAAGGCTAAAATAGACAAATCGGTGAATTTGTTATACTTCATGTTGTGTTCAACTAAATATTGATAGGGATTTGCAAGAAGTAATGTTTTAGGTTTGGCAAATACTTCCAAATTAGTTTTGCTTTTGTCAATTAGGACAAATAAACTATTGTTTCAAGTTTGACCATATCATCAAACTCAATCATGCTTTATGTAGCAGGTTTGGTATCATAAATCAATGACCTGACTATATTGTGAGTCAAAGTTGGGAAGAATATGTTATTTTAAAGGAAACATTGTGATTAGATGCATAAGCATGCTGTACTTGATGTGATGAAGTATTAAGCTTGTGGCAAAAGTTTACATGGTTGAAAGTGATATATTTACAATATTTAATTGCAGATTGCAAACTTAGAAGTCTGGTTTCAGCGACCTAAAGACATTGTACGGAAACTGGTTTCAGGGGATCTAGACCTTGGTATTGTTGGTCTTGACACGTTTAGTGAATATGGACAGGTAACACAATGTAAGGAACAATATGCTGTATATTGTCCTGATTGATGATTATTCTTGTTTCGAGTTGACATGGCCCCTTCTGTGTTTATGTGTTGTTTTCCTATTTAGTATATGTTAACCAGTATTTGTTATAGAATCATGGTATTACAAAGGGATGCAAGTTTTATGCAACCTAATTTCTCAAGCTGAAGATATGTATTACAGTATTAGAAGTAGGCCTGTAAATGCTAACCAAAAGTTCTGATGACTTACGAGTTTCTAATTTGACAGTAGGTAAATATCAGGATTTAATAGAACCAAGTTCAAATTCATGCTTAACTGTTACTCAGATACGAAGTCGATATATGTGTATTTCAATTAAATTTGATTAATGGCTATTGGTTAGTTCAAACTTGAATACAAATACTATAACCGTATCTCTACCTTCATATTCAAAATTGCTAAATATAGTGTGTAAAATAGTTGCTTTATTTGGATTTAAAATATTGCTCACAATTTTTTCTAAGATACCACCTTAGTCGAATGTGAATCTCGTTGATATCATATGGTGTTTGTCGAATTTGAATTTAGATATTGATTTGTTAATATCCATTGTATTCAAATTTGCTATTTGGATGTCACTTCATAATTCATATACTTTCATGAATTTTGCTTGACACGTTTTCATTCTTTTGAGTGTTTGTCTTTATAGCATTGATTATAATTCTGTTTGTTGATTGTTTCTCTAGGGAAATGAAGATCTAATTATTGTCCATGATGCACTCGCATATGGAGATTGTCGTTTATCTCTTGCTGTAAGTCGCTCTTATCTTTAATAACTGATTTAAGAACATTAACTATTATTTTATGACATCAAACTACACGTGTGACATTTTCTTCTCTACTTTTTAGATTCCAAAATATGGGATTTTTGAGAGTATTAATTCACTAAAGGAGCTAGCACAAATGCCTCAGTGGAGTGCTGAGAAGCCTCTAAGAGTTGCCACTGGTTTCACTTATGTAATCAATTTATTTCTTAAGAAATATTATTATAGTTTTTTTTTAGTATTTTGACCAAGTTGAAAGTTGACTTTGGTCTTTGCATCACTTTTCTTTATCTGCAGCTGAGTCCCAAATTTTTGAAAGAAAATGGTATTGAGCATGTAGCCTTTTCAACTGCTGACGGAGCACTGGAGGCAGCTCCTGCTGTGAGTCTTTCTTTCCTCAGTCAGAAACTATTCCGATTGCTAGTTAAATGGGCCATGTTTCCGGATTGGTGGATTGAACCCTAAAATTTTACGCAAATCCTAACACCACTTGAACCCAAAAATTGTGTAACGCACATGAACTGAAGACGACACATGTATTCGAGGGTTGACAAGAACACGACCCGTTTGACCCGATTTTCTTACATGTTAACACTTTAGATTCTAGTTTTAACGTATATTTTTGTTTTTTTGAAGCAATTATACTTTTGACATATATTTTTAGTTTTAACTTAATTTAAAGTTTTAAATTTCAGCATTTTTAAAATACCCTAATAGCTTAAAGTCCTACAAATCACGTTATGAAAGAATTTAATAATAAATTGATAAAATGGGTCAACTTGCCAATCCATTAGGTTGACACGAGCACGACCTGTTTAGCCAAACGTGTTAGTGGGTTTGACTCGAAACTGACCCGAACTTGTTTAAATTAAACCCAAACCCCGAATTTCATGTTAGCAATTGACACCCCTGATACACGAATATAAAGTGTATCCAGGTTAGGGTTGAATTTTTTACACGAATAAATATACAGGTCGTGTTTGGGTTAAATGGTTCAACCGCTAACGTGACCGATTGACCACTAAAACGACATCTTAAACGGTTCAAGCTCTAATTGTTACTATTTTGTATGCATAGATTTCTATGAAAACTAAAACTTATGTTATGACTCATCTTCATATATGTTGTTTCGGATAGCAAATGAATCTTTGTATGTTTATGTTTGTTTATTTTTTTCCACTTGTTTCTTTAGATGGGAATAGCTGATGCTATTGTGGATCTTGTTAGTAGTGGGACCACACTGAAAGAAAACAATCTCAAAGAAATTGAAGGTGGAGTACTGCTAGAAAGCCAGGTGAAGTTTATATGTACAGCCTGGCAAGCCTTTCTTAGTTTTCCAATTTGCTGACTTGAAATTTTTTTCAGGCTGTCATGGTTGCTAGCAAGAAGTCCTTAATCCAGCGAAAAGGTTTATTGGACATCACACACGAAATTCTTGAAAGATTCGAGGCGCATTTGAAGGCGATCGATCAATTTACAGTAAGCTGATTTTTTTAATTGGGCAAATTAAAAAAAATATATATCGAATATACACATTCAAAATACTTAAAATATCATATGTATCCATTTTATTGGATACAATTTATAATATAACCATTATACATTTATCTTTCTCCTTACACTTCAAATTCTAATATCCTTATGCAAATTTTATATTATGGTTTTCGCCTGGGTAAATATGAAATTATACCAAGTTTTGAGGGATACATGAAATTATTCCTTGTTTATAAATGGGGTTGAATCAAATAATAACCAAGTTTCAATATTATTTATTAAAATAACTCACTTTTCTCTAACAATAAAAACCCATTTAACTTTCATTATTGTAAATTTATTTTATTAATGTTAAATTTTCTTAAACTTTAGTGACTTAAATGGAACATACATAAAAGTATAAAACGTAGTTACTATTTAGTGTAGTGATTTCTCTTTCCAACTTGAGTTAAATGAAATGCTCTAAAACTTTGTTATTATTTAGTGAATTTTCTTTTTCTTCATAATTACCCCTGCTTCAGGTTAATTTGAAAAAAAAGGTTGCTTATTAGTAACCAAATTTCATATATGTTCCATATGAGTCACTTAATTTTAACCTATTTTTTTTAACATTTATAAAATATTTCACAACATTGAAACGTGAGTGATTTTTATAGTTAACAAAAAGTGTGAGTGACTTTAGGTTAACACTGAATAAACTTTGTTGCTATTAAGTGAAATATTCATTTTTATGTATCTATTTTTCATCTTCCATTCTAGGAAACTAGGTGCCTTTGAGTTTTATGTCTAATATAGTAATTATAAACAAATAATGCATCTCAGGTAGTTGCCAACATGAGAGGAAGCAGTACAGAGGAAGTAGCGGAGAGAATTTTAAGCCAACCGTCTTTGTCTGGTCTTCAGGTGAAGTTTTAACTGCATGTGTTTTAAATAACTACTAAACCTGCAAATTAAACGTGCATTTTAAATATGCGCAGGGACCAACTATAAGTCCAGTCTTCCATAAAGTTAACGGTGTGTCAACGCCGGATTATTATGCTATAGTAATTTGTGTACCCAAAAAGAAGTTGTACAAATCTGTTCAGCAGCTCAGAGCGGTACAGGATCTGAATCTCGACTAGTGTGATATTATTATTAATAATCATTTATAATTTTATATGCTAGTATTTTCTTGTTGAATTAGAGGTGGCAAGATGGGTTGGTCAGGCGGGTAGGGTAACGGATCAAATGGTATTGCCGGGTTAAGTTGGGTTGACTCCCGTGTTATGAATGACTACTAAAATTATGTTATTAGGGGTGTAAACGAAACAAACTGAGTCCTAGCTCCATTAGCTCAAGCTCGGCTCGAGCTCTTATTTTCTACTCGAACCAGGCTTGCAAGTAGTTTTTCAAGCTCGAGCTTGTTTATTGTTTGTTAATTCTTCTATATACATTTTTAATTTTTATTATTTTAATTATAAGTATAGCATAATATTTATTATTTAGTTATTTAATTATCAACTGCTGTATATAATTTAAGGGAAAATCCCCAAAATAGCCCATTTGAGGAGAGAGATTCCCCATTTGACCCCCATTTTTTTAATATTCCCAAACAGTTCATGCCAAACTTGTTGGCGTTGACAAATTTTAAACCAAATCCGTCGACGCCAACAACTTTTGAAATCCAATCAGAAGCATGCCACGTGTTCAAGTTTGTCGTCCTAGACAGTTTTTGAACCAAACTTGGGTGTGGACGACCAAACTAACTTATTTGTTTTTTTTAATATTTAATTATTATAACTAGTTTTACTCATATTTAGTTTTTCTTTTATAACTTTTAAAATATAAGATTTAACAAAATTTCGAATATACCGTTGAGACGAGCTTATTTTTATCTACGAGCCAATATAAATTTTACTTAAAACCGAGTTAGGCCAAATTTATGTCGAAACGTACAATAAGAACTTGACCCTACTCGGTTTTGAATAAAATTTATATCGGCACGTTGATAAAAATAAGTATGTCTCAACGGTATATTTGATTTTTTTTTTTAAATCTTATATCTTAAAAGTTATAAAAGAAAAACTAAATATGAGTAAAATTTATTATAATAATTAAATATAGAAAGAAAACAAATTACTTACATGGAAATAGATTAGTCAAAGCCCGAATTTGTTTTGAAATACCCAGTCAACGCCGAATTTTTTTTATGTGGGACGACGGGTTTGGTTCAAAACTTATCGGAGCCGGCGGATTTCGATCAAAACTTGCTGCGATGACGGATTTGGAACACGTTGGTTTTGGTTGGCTCAAAACAAATCTTGTCGCCGCTGACGAGTTTGACATGGACATTTTGGGAATATTTAAAAAAGTGGGTCATATGCCATATGGGGAATCTCTCTCCTCAAATGGGCTATTTTGGGAATTTTCCCTAAATTTAATTATAATATAAGTATATTAAAAAAAAGGTTACATAATTAATAGGCTCATGCTCAGGCTAGAGCTTGTTTAAGCTGGGTTTGGTTTGAGCTTTTAGCTAGCCGATCTTAAGTACTCACGCCTCACGGGCAGCTTGGCTTGTTTACACCCCACCCCTGCTTTCAGCCCATTCGACTTGACCCGTTCACCTGTTAGAGTGAACCACAACATGGATCTATCGCATCTATGACTGAGACCCTAATTGTTACAGTCTGCCCTTCCACTAAACTTGCTTTATATTTGGCCGTTTCTGATGGTGCAGATTGGAGGTAGTGGAGTTTTGGTGTCTCCTTTGACCTATATTTTTGATGAAGAAACTCCAAGATGGAATGAGCTTCTTTCAAAGCTCGGGCTTTAAATTGTTGCAAACTCGCAGTGGCGGGTCTCAAAGACCGAGCCGCTTTTTTGACATTTAATTTATTTGCTATGTTGTATCTCAAGAACCATGGTCATTGCTTGGTTAAAAAATCAGCCTGTGATGAAGCTTCTTCATAAGGAACACCTGTTCCCATATAGTCTGAATTCTTAATCGCATGTTGGATTCAGAATTTTTTATATAGAATGTTTTTATCTGTGATAGAGGTGTTGATGGCAAACTCCGTCTTCAAGGATTGTTATGTGATTTATTACGCTTTGTTAGTCGTTTTTGTATTGCAATGTATTTTTTACAGTATTTCTATTGATGTGCCATGTAAAAGGTAGTGTTTTAGTATCCAGATATACATCACATGCATCTACTAGAGCCAGTTATTGGTTTCATACGATCTGTTAGATCATATTTGTGATTGATATTAGTTAGAAGATATGATTTTTAAATAATGTTAGTATATGGCCTTTCACCTTGTAACCCCTAATTCCCTAAACACAACAACCAATACAACTTACAATATTGTACACGTGCAACGTGTTCTGATTTGATCCAATGCCTAAACTCCTAAAGGTAGTTCGAATTCATATGTTCCAATGCATTCATAATAAGCCTTCAGTGGAAAACTTATGCCCTGTCATAGTATGCTAATCCGTTCTAAGAAAATAATAGTTTGCCAATCATTAATCAATGAGAACGTATAATTAATGAAAAGTATAATTAGGCGTGAGACTACTTCTACTAGAAAGAATAATGGTTGGTAAAATTACCATAAACATCTGGGATGGTTATTGGACCGAGTATTGGTTCAGTTTTGAAGATTTTAATGGGTATGGTTAGAGGTGCACAAAAAACCCGAACCCGGAAAAATACCTGGAACCGGTTTTTTTTAATATCCGGGTTTTTAATACCCGAACCTACCCGTAGGGTACAGATAGAGTATGCATTTCAGTACCAAAACCCGTACCTGAACCGGACCTGATTTGTACCCTGTAATATCCGAAAACTGGAACCGGTTTTCCAATACCTGTAATTAAAAGTTTAAATAGCTTGATTTTTGTTAATTAAAAGTTTAAACACCGGAATTGAAGCATCATTTAGTCGTTTGGACCACCGTTTTGAGGTAAGTTTTACATCAATCAACTCGTATCCTCATTCTGATCAAAAGCCCTGAAATATCGGTTTGAAATTTGGAAAAAACTTAACATCGTTAAGTTTTTTTAACGGAGATCCAATGAAAACAAATGGTATGAAAGTTGGGACCGGTTATAGCTATTTTATAAGTTGAGATTATTATCGACCAACTGCATTAAGTTGGGATTAATAAAATCTAATTTGCCTTTTTTTTCATTGCTCTTGTCTAGTAGTTGTTAGGGCATGAATTTTATGCTGAGAATCCTTAATTCTTAACTGTCTTATGGATAGAGTATCCTTGAGATATTTAACAGGTTATAAAGGATCAACGATCCTCGATATTATTTATTTACTAATGATTGCGTTTAGTATGGTGATGTGTTAGACAGGTGTAACAATTCTAAGACGTACTTGCATCAATTATCCTCATGGAGTGTTCTCTAGCTGGAGTATGGATCCAGGATCCTAATTCAATGTAGCTATTAGTGGACGAATTCATGTGAAGATTGATGTTTAAATATCAACAACGGCTCCAAGACTCGTTCTTCCGCTTATCTCGTTACTGAACGGCTATTGGCACGTGGTCAAAGTCATGGGAGTGGCTAGTGGAAGACTTCTGGTTTGTTAGGAAATATTGTTATTGGTATTTTCTTATTTAATTGAGTTATGATCGAGTAGGAAAGACACATGTATCATCACACACACTAAAGCTGAAGCCATAAACTCTCTCTAATCACTAGTTTACTTTGTAATCTCGGTCATCAACTCCACAACATTTGTAACCACCTTTTATTACCAATATAGTCGACGGTGATAGTTTTCACTGTCCGGGGGTTTTTTGTGCCGGAGATTACTATAATCACGCACTATCCGACCAAAGGTTACCTCGTTGATCCTTGACCAAATTGATTCGACCAAAGATTACCTCGTAAATCCTTGACCGAAGTCAATCGATCATAGATTACCTTGTTAAGTTTTGACCGAAGTGAGATTATCGTATTCAAGGGCTTTTTCCCTCGTGATCAAATCATTGTGTTCACCAAGATTTCGATTACACATTCACTATTATCGTGTTAGCACTATACCTCACTTGACAGATTTGGATACATTATCCTCAGCTGATTTTTATCCAAAACAATTTGGCGCCCACCGTGGGGCAATTGGTGCTATAATCCATATTACTCCTATCATTATCAACTTTTTTATACCCATATCACTATCAATGGCCTCTCAATCAACCTCTGCTTCATTAACCATGTCGGCTACGGTTCCTCTCTCATCAAGGACTTTGTCACCGATGCCTCCGCCAATCACGGGAACGCAACGGCCTGCTGATGCTGGGAGCAAGACGCAACTACCAGTCTTCCAGAGCTCAAAAACCGTTGCTGCCCCGGTGGTTAATACTAACAGTGATGTTTCATCTATGTTTTCGCAGGTTAAAGCATATATGGAGCAACATAACAAGACCAACCAGAGGATCCTCCGTGAGATAGAAGATCTCAAGAAGAACAAGAGGCCAGCAGAGGATCTCACCCCCTGATGCCAAGGATGCTGGATTTCACCAATCCAGAATCCATGGCTCAGTTCTCACAAGGATCATCCATCCTTCAACAGGGGTCCATGGGTCAACAGGCCCAAGGATCCTCGCTATTTCAGCAAGGATCAGCTATCCTTCCACAAGGATCCTACAGTACCCAACCCCAAGGATCCTTCATCCCGAATCAAGGATCCTTCTTTCCAAATCAAGGATCCTCAAGCGTCCAACATCAACGATCCTCCGAAGTCCATGAAGGAGACATAATCCCCATGCAGACCATAGCCTCTGGAGGACCAACTCTTATCGCAGACTCCTCTTATCCCATCTACTCATCTGAAATGCCAACCTTCACTCAGCAAAGAGGTAACTTGTACGATCCTTTACCCTTGGATGCTAACCGTGGTTCCATGCAGGATGCATGTATCAACCAAGCTATGGCCAAGGAGCTGGAGAAGCTCAAGGATATGATATCCAGTGTTCCCAAAGTCATAAGACCAATCCCCGAGATACCTGAGGGAAGCCACAAAGTATCCAGATTTGCTCCGCCTATCTGTGATGCTGAAATCCCGAAGCGGTTCTAGACTCCGAATATGAAGACCGACGGGACCACTGATCCTGAAGAACATGTAGCACATTATAGGGAAAGGATGAAGATCAATCCTATTCCAGAGAGACTCAAAGAAGCCTGCCTATGCAAATGCTTTGGATCCACACTAACGGGAGCCGCTCTAAAATGGCTGCTAAGTCTTCCTCCTTTTTCAATTACTTCTTTCTCTCACTTAGTTAACTTATTTAACACTCAATTTTCATGTAGTCGGAAATTTGAGAGGTTAACCAGTGATTTATATCGTGTTATCCAAACTAGTGATGAATCCCTTAGGGATTTCGTTACCAGGTTCGGCAAGGAAGCTCTAGAAATCCCAAATCTTGACATGACTACTGCTGTTGAAGCATTCAAGATGGGAATTCAGAAGAGCTCCCCCTTTTATGATGATTTAGTGATGACTCCATGCAAGACATTAGACGAATTCAGAAATAGGGCATTAAGATACATCCGGTTGGAATAAGACAGAAGGATCCAGGATCGTCTTGGGTGGGGCAAACGAAACCAGAAAACCCCGAAAAGAATAAAGGATCCTGGAATAGGAACAACAATTCGAAGCCGTACACCAAGTTCAACAATCAGAACGTACAGGCGGTTGAAGAAGGTGATGGACTATCCCTGCATCTCTGACTATTGTTTCTCTGTAGACACTCATGGCTTGATCTGTGCCATGAAGGATCTGGGAGAAAAAGCGAGGTGACCTCGAAAGAATGAGAAGACTGTTGGCTTCAAGGACAAGTTTAAGTGGTGTGCCTTCCATGAAGATTTTGGCCACACGACAGATGAGTGCATCGGCTTAAGGAGGGAAATTGGATACCTCCTGAGCAAGGGTCACTTTAAAGAATTGTTGGGAAGGAAAAAATCCAAGATCCAGGATCCTGAAGACCTTCCACTGAAAGCAACACCACCACCACCAGATGCTCATGTGATCAACTTTGTCTCCAGAGACTACGAATTATTTCAAGATTCTTGTGCCATAAAAGAAAATCCCGTAGTAGAACTCGAATTGGACGATGAGAGAAGACTGCTCATCCCTACTACTCGAGTGACTGATCAGAGAATCTTTTTCAGTTCAAGGATCCAGGATCCTAAGCAGGACAAGATGGATGTGCAGACGATTAATTTCTTCTCCGGAGGTTCAGACATATGTGGAACTTCTTTCTCTGCAGCAAAAAGACTTGCCAAATAGATAAAGATGGAAAACGGAGATCGACCAATAGTGTCAACCACCTTAACAACAGACAAGAGAATCTTCTTCAATGAGGAAGACAAGATGAACATTCAGGATCCTCATCACGATGGTTTGATTATTACTTTATTTATCTCTAACCATTATGTACGCAGGATCCTAGTAGACGGTGGCAGCTCGGTCAACATCATCCAACATGTAAGGCCCCGTTCCCGGAAGCCCTACTTTATCTTCAGATTTACTCATAAACACAGTTCTACAAATCAGAGTTTATTAAAACTTTCGCGGAATATAAAATCGTAATTGTTTATTACAAAATATTTAATATTTTCTTTAAAATCATATCATAAATCATCATATTAAAACATCATTTCTTCCATCTTCAAATGCTAGCCGTTCGATCCATGCCATGTGCCAACCTCATGCTAGCTCTTTAATCATATTCACCTGCGTGCATACTAAAAGTCAGCTACTCTGAGTGAGTTCTAGTTAATCAGGCGACATACAATACATACACATATCTTACATGCATACGCATCTTATCCTTGTATAATTATCCATAAGAGGACGTCACATAATATCTATTAAAAGAACTATTACTATTACCCTGCTCTTTTTATTCTCCATAGAAGGACACTCTATATATATATATTCTCCATAGAAGGAACATCCTATTTACTTCCATAGAAGGAACACTATGCTTTCCATTAAAGGAACACTATGCTTTCCATCAAAGGAACACTCTGTATATTATCCGTATAGGGAACTCTGTATATAAGTTATCATTTAATATCCATATAAGGAGACCATCATATCTATTCTTGGCAATACATGCAATATCCGAAGATCGTTCACGTATCGACAAGAATTCATCCCTGCATTACATACAATATCCATATCTTTATTTATAACCTAACGATACATGCAATATCCGAAGATCGTTCACGTACCGACAAGCAATATTCATACCATACACATATATCACATAGGGCATACACTTATCACTTAGGATAAGTGTATTGACTGATCACATCGAGTATGCACACAGCCCCGAAAACATAACAAGGAAGTGGGGCTAGAAACTCACCTGAACTCGGTTACTTCTTCCGTTAATGGTTACTTCTTTCTTTGGCAGCGCACGGCTAGCTGTATAACAATTAGGCGTATTGATTACTATCACTTTTCATATCGTGTTTCTAGTTAAACTATTACCCTCAACGAACGGGGGTTCGGGGGCAGCGCCCCTGACAGTGGGGTTCTAGGGGCGGCAGCCCCTAGCAGGGTCCAAGGGGCAGAGCCCCTGGCTGGGGTCGAGCTGCCAGGTCAGCTTGGAAAAATTTTATTTCCATTAACTGTCTTAACGTATTTTCATTAGGATTTTAATTTATTTTCTAATTCTTTAACTCATTCTTCATAACGTATTAAGTCTGATTCGTTACCGAACTTAACTTAAGCGAACTTAGCTTGTAGCGAACTTAACATCAGCGAACTTGACCAGTAGCGAGGTTATATATTAGCGAACTTAACCAGTGGCGAAGTTTATACATCAGCGAACTTAACCTTTAAACAAACTTATCCAGCATCGAACTTGATCAACAGCGAAGTTGATCAGTAGGCGAACTTGCTTGCAAGCGAACTTAAGCTTGCAGGCGAAGTTGTTCAGTTGCAGCTACGCCTCATCCCGAAAACCTCAATAATCATCTCAGTTTTATTGTTTAAGTCTTGGTTATGATTTTGAACCAACCCGCGATCATTCCTTTGGTCATTTTTAATAAAGATTCGGCCCGAAACACATAAAGGTTGGACCTTTAAGCTAAAACGTTCCAAACTAGATCTTAGGGTTTTCTTTTAATCGAGCCGCACATGTTTATGGGTTCATTAGGTTCGTTTTATCATCAAGTTTAGAACTTTACGTTTCATTTACACCCGATCTATTCTCGTTCTAAGTTTTAAGGCTAAACGTTTATAAAAACGTAAACTTTAAGGTAAAAGACATACCTTTACGTGCTCGTTTGATCTTGGTTAGCTTGTTTAGGAACTCTAGATCTTGCATAAGACTCGAATAACAAAGATCTAATCACAAATAACGTTTACTCGCTCTCGGATCTCGCTCGTCTCTCTCTCTCTCTCTGCCGTATAGGGTGTGGTGGTGGTGTGTGTGTGTTTTTGAGTGTGTAGAGAATAGGATGGAAAGAAATGAGGGTTTAGGGTTTAAGGGTGATTTAAGGGAGTATTTATATCCCTTAAAGCCCATGGACCTAAGGCCCATTCTCTTTAATCCATCCTAATTAGTCCAAGTCCATGATCTTTATTAATACTAATTAATTATTTAGGCCCAATAACTAAACGCGACTTTCGTTTATTAAATACGAAAATTTTAGGATGTTACACAACACGATGTCCTTAAGAAGATGAACATCCCGGATTCAGAAATCATTCCTAGAACTTCGGTGCTAGTAGGTTTCAGTGGTGAAACCAAGAAGACACTGGGGGACATCAACCTCCCAATTTATATCGAAAGGTTAAATTCATACCAAAAATTTTGTGTTATATATAACCTTTCCTGTTGCAATGTTATTTTAGGTAGCCCTTGGCTCCATGGAATGAAGGTTGTAGCCTCAACTTATCACCAATGAATCAAGCTACCTACTCCTTGGGGAGTTGTAAAGATAGTGGGCGACCAAGCGGAGGCCAAGAACTATTATTCATCATCAATGAAGCCAACAGCCAAGCCAACCATAGCATAGCAATCACAACAACATCCTAGGGACGTGCTGGAAGCTCGGGAGAAAGACCTTAAAGAAGTATCATTGGAGCCCGAGGATCCAGAAATAAAGGTGTTCTTAGGATCCAATATCCCTAGTAAGATTGAGGAGGATATAATATCCTTCTTAGGGCAAAGAAGATCTACTTTTGCCTTCAAACACTCGGACATGACAGGTATTTCAAAAGAGGTAATCACTCATAAACTCGGCCTTGATTTATCTGTTAAACCCATCCATCAGAAGCGAAGGAAATTCTCTCCTGAGAAGAACAAGATCATACAAGAAGAAGTTGAAAAACATCTTAAGGCCGGTATGATCAGAGAGGTTCAATATCCTCGATGGCTAGCTAATGTGGTCGTTGTTTGAAAAAAGAATGGAAAGTGGAGGGTGTGTGTCGATTTCACAAATTTAAACAAGGCTTGCCCCAAGGATCCTTTCCCATTACCACATATAGATTCCATGGTGGATGCTACGGCAGGACATGAAATTCTTACTTTTATGGATGTTTCCTCTGGATTTCAACAAATTCAGATGGAACCATCCGATCAAGAGGATACAGCATTCATGACTCCTACCGGCATATACTGTTATACCGCTATGCCGCTTGGACTAAAAAATGCAGGGGCAACATACCAAAGATTAGTCAACATGATGTTCAAGGATCAGTTGGGTAAGACTATGGAGGTCTACATAGATGATATGGTGGTGAAATCAAAGAAAGCTAAGGATCACCTTAGAGACCTCGAGGAAGCATTCAATATCCTTGACCAATATAACATGAAATTAAATCTGTCAAAATGTCACTTTGGTGTTAAGGCTGGAAAATTTCTGGGATATATGGTGACTAAAAGATGAATTGAAGCAAGCCCCGAGCAGATTGAAGCCATCTTCAATTTGAAATCTCCTGCAAACACAAAGGATGTCCAAAGGCTCACAGGAAGAATAGCTGCCCTCAATAGGTTCATCTCAAGATCCTCCGAGAAGTGCAAGGACTTCTATGACATCCTTAGGAAGAATAAAAAGTTTGAATGGACGGAAAAGCATGAGGCTGTGCTTACAGCCTTGAAGGATTACTTATCCTCAGCTCCAGCTCTAATGAAGCCTATGGATGGAGAATCCTTATCCCTGTATTTAGCTGTCTCAGGAAACGTAGTAAGTGTCGTCTTGGTAAAGGATCATGAAGGTGAACAGCATCCCGTTTACTATGTAAGTAAAAGTCTTCTAGATGCGGAAGCCATGTATTCTCATTTAGAAAAGTTAATTCTTGCACTCATTATGGCTTCCACTAAATTGAGACATTATTTTTAAACTCATCCTATTATTTTGAGAACTAATTATCTTGTGAAGACTGTTCTTAGAAAACCAGAGTTATCAGGTAGAATGGCCAAGTGGGCTGTAAAATTAAGTGCATATGATATCCAATATGAGCCAAGAACAACAATCAAGTCTCAGGAACTAGCGGACTTTGTGGCTGATTTCACTAGTGATCTACAAAAAGAAGCTGATTTGGAGATCCAACAACTGGAAAAGACCAAGGATCCTTGGATACTCTTCACCGATGGTGCTTCCAATGTAAGAGGAACATGATTGGGGATCCAACTGAAATCGCCAAAAGGGGACATATTACCCCAGTCCATAGCTTGTGAGTTCCAAGCAACAAACAATGAAGCAAAGTATGAGGCTCTGATCGCAAGTTTGCAATTAGCCAAAAGCTTGAGGATCAGGTATCTTCAAGTCTACGTAGATTCTTTATTGATAACTAACTACTTTAATGGCTCGTATGCTGTTAAAGGTGAGAAACTAATTAAATATTTAGATGTTGTGAAGGAATTATCGAAATCCTTCGAAATATTTAGTATTACACAGGTACCGAGGGAAGAAAATGCTGGGGCAGACGCCTTGGCAAACTTAGCCTCGTCTTTGAAGATTCCTGAGGATTTGAAAATCCCAATAATTCACATTCTCTCGCCAGCAATAGGAGAACAGGAAGTTGGAGGGATAAAGAATGATAAAGAAATCGTACTCTGGGATCCTTTATCCTCAAATAGCAAAGGATCATGGATCCATCCTATCAAGAACTACATTCAGACTGGAGAAATTCCAGCCACAGAAAATCCCAAGTCCTTCAAACTCAAGGTATCCCAATATATTTTGTTAAATGATATGGTATATAGGAAATCTCTTGCAGGTCCATATCTCAGATGCATTCAGGATCCTGAGATCAAAGAAGTACTCAAGGATTTTCATGAAGGAGATTGCGGCAATCACACAGGTGGAAGAGCGTTATTTTCTAGGATACTCAGAACTGGATACTTCTGGCCAACAATGAAAAAGGACGCAGTGGAATATTCAAGGAAATGTGATGCTTGTCAAAGACATGCAAACATCCTTCATCAGCCAGCGGAGCCTCTATATCCTATATCCTCCTCATGGCCTTTCATGAAATGGGGTATGGATATTGTAGGCAAGCTACCAAAAGCACCAGGTGGAAAGGTCTTTATGCTTGCTATGACTGACTACTTCTCCAAATGGATTGAGGCAGAAGCATTCGTACAAGTCCGAGAAAGGGAAGTGATATCTTTTATTAAACGTAATATTATAACTAGATTTGGTATTCCTGCTGAAATTGTTTGTGACAATGGTTCCCAGTTTATCGGGAATAGAACTACTAACTTTTGTGACAATTGGGGCATCAAAATGATTACTTCCACTCCGGTTCATCCTCAATCCAATGGTCAAGCAGAGTCTAGCAACAAGATCATCATCAACAATCTAAAGAAGAAACTAGGATCCAAGAAGGGAAAATGGGCTGAAGAACTTCCTTATGTTCTTTGGACAGACAGGACTACGCCTAAAAATGCAACAGGCCAAACACCCTTCTCATTGGTGTTTGGATCAGAAGCAGTGATTCCCACATAGATGGTGGTTCCTACGGCAAGAACGAGCATCCGTGATCCTGAAGCCAATGAAGAAACCCTTCTTGAAGACTTGGATACTATAGAAGAACTCAGAGACCTAGCCAAGATCAGGATGGCAACATATCAACAAAGGGTAGCTGGGGCATACAACAAAAATATTAGAATCAGAAGATTTCAAGAAGGAGATCTAGTGTTGAGAAAAGCCTTCCAAAATACTACCAATCCGGCTGATGGAAAATAAGCACCCAAATGGGAAGGACCTTATCAGATCGAGTCGGAAGCAGGAAATGGGGCATATCATTTGCTCACGATGGAAGACAATAGATTACCAAGAGCATGGAATGCTATCCACCTCAAGAAGTATTTTTTCTAATAAGGATCCAGTATCCTGAGAGAATATATTATCCTTAAAGGATTAAGGATCCCCGAAATTTGTAATATCTATCCGATCACTTAACCTTTTCATTTTATTATTCTTGATTTAAGGATAATATATTCTTAACATTTTATCTTTTCCAAGTCTTGAATATCGATGCAGGGTATTATTGAGATATGTAATAGTCAAGAGGTTGGCCACCTCTCCTTTAAATTTGAGGTACTATCCTATTTCTCTTGGCCTAGCCCACGATTGGGTATGATCCCCGATGGTCATATCCCCTAAGGTTTAAAGGTTTTCACCTTTCTTACGAATTAGAGTTTATACACTCTCGCCTGTAGCGCACGCTATCCAACGTATAGTCCGGGGCAGCAGGACCAGTACACGCTTAGTGGCTGACAATTTCGTTGTCTTTGGCTATCTGGAGGATCCTACGATTTATGGTAGATGTACCATACCACCGGTTTATAACGTTTTCACGTTATCTCAAGTTTGGGCTTGTCCCCAGTTTTTGGGCTTGTCCCCAGTTACACGGGCTTGTCCCCAGTATATTGTTTGGGCTTATCCCCAGCTTAATGTGTTTGATCCAAGTTAACATTATGAATTATTTGCAACAGATTTTATAAGTTCTTTGTGAAGATAAAAAATATAAGGATCCTGGATCCTAAAGCTATCATTGGGAGTTAAATACTTTTGGTAACTTAGGTCTATCTAGACATTCTAGTATGATCTCTGTTAATTAACTTATGTATCATATTGGTTGCAATAATTTTGGATATTTCAACTTAAAAGGATATTCCCCCTTAAAGTTATTTTATTACTAAAACTTTTTTTTACCTATTTTAAGGATATTCTATCCTAAAATTTTCCTTTTGAGGGAATTCTATTATATAATTTTTATCAACCATTAAAGATATTTTATCCTACTATTTGTCCTTTAAGGATATTTTATCCTGAATAATTTTCATAAGGATCTTTTATCTTGAAAATCTTTTACTTAAGATTATTTTTCAAAACTATTAATAATGCTAAAGTTATATCTAACAATCTTTTAAAATTAAACAACAAGTAAATAGTCAAAAGATTTATATATTAATTAAGATAAGCCGCCAGGACTTATCCAGAATTCTTAACCCGGACTTCACCATGCAAAAGATGGACCATCCATCCAGGTTAAGTGAGAGTTACTAACAGTTCATAAGTGCAGGAAAATTAAAAAACAGGGGCAACAAAGGCTTCTTCCCCACAAACAGAGGATCCCTCCACCTTTGTCACCCCCGCCAATTGTCTTAAGGATCATGGATCCTTTATCATAAATACTATTGTTTATTACAGACCATAGTAATTGTTCATAAAAACATCATAAAAGCAAAATAAAACAGGCTTGGGCCTTGTCTTTGATATCCTTCATTGCCCACTTAAGCTGCATCTTCAACCGCAGCATCACCTTCTCCCTTACCAGCTTCAACCGCCTCCTTAACGCCACTGGTCCCAGCCTCAGTGTTCTCAGCCATCTCCTCGTCATCTTCACCACCAAGATCGTCAAGATCAGCCTTCCACTTCTCCACGTCCTAGGCCGACTTGTCAAAAGCGGGATTACCGGCCTCCTTCGCCATCTTGATCCGCGCCTGGAATACCGACCTGGCAGCCCACACCTTGGCTTCATCCTTAGCCTGCTCCACTGCCTCTTGACGTTGGGCCTCGGCTAGGGATAGTTGATCCTCCAACTGTTTCTTCTCCTTGGAGAGCTGGATCATGGCCTTATCCTTGGCAACCACAGCTTTCCCTAACCTCGACAGCTTGACACTCATTTGGCCAATAACCTTTTCATAGTGCTCTTTAAAAGCATTCATATCCTGCACACAACAGAGTACTCAAAATCAGAAGGATATTGGATCCTATATTTCAAAGTGTCAGGATACAAGATACTTACAGAGAGGACAACGTCATAATGGGTCTCAGGATCAGAGGATCTTTTCCTCTTGGAAGCCGCGAACTTGGCCCTGGTCGTTGCAGTCTTGGGCTCCGAACTAGTGCCCGCCTTTGTAGCCTCCTTCTTGACAACAGGAGAGGTGATCATGCAGTCGATGTCTTCGAGGGAGAACTTGCCGGCTGACTTCTGGGAATTCTTGGCGCCTGAAAAAGAAAAAAGTTATCAGATAAGTTTTCTTATTCTAATCTTATTTATATTAAAATTATTAACTTACTTGGCATGCTTGAATTTGAGGAGATATCTCAAAAACCTTCAACAAATCGAGCTTGAAAGGTCCTAACTTCGGTATCCAGTGCTAGGAACCGTTTTGTCTTTTCTTCTGTGCCAGGTAACTTGCCTAAAGAAGCAAAGTTGTCAACTGCAAACAAAAAAGAAAGTTCAGAATTCCAGTCAAAGCATCAGGATCCTGCTATTTCTTAAGGATCCAGGATCCTACCCTTTCTAACCCATTTTGAAGGAAGATCGATTCCTCCTGGTATAGAGTCACGTTTTACAAAGAAGAACTGGTTCCTCCACAGGTAATCGTTTAAGGTGACTTTTAATAATGGGTGAGGTTGTCGGGGCTTAAGATATTTAACAGGTTATAAAGGATCAACGATCCTCGGTATTATTTGTTTACTAATGATTGCGTTTAGTATGGTGATGTGTTAGACAGGTGTAACAATTCTAAGACGTACTTGCATCAATTATCCTCATGGAGTGTTCTCTAGCTGGAGTATGGATCCAGGATCCTAATTCAATGTAGCTGTTAGTGGACGAATTCATGTGCAGATTGATGTTTAAATATCAACAACGGCTCCAAGACTCGTTCTTCCGCTTATCTCGTTACTGAACGACTATTGGCACGTGGTCAAAGTCATGGGAGTGGCTAGTGGAAGACTTCCGGTTTGTTAGCAAATATTGTTATTGGTATTTTCTTATTTAATTGAGTTATGATCGAGTAGGAAAGACACATGTATCATCACACACACTAAAGCTGAAGCCATAAACTCTCTCTAATCACTAGTTTACTTTGTAATCTTGGTCATCAACTCCACAACATTTGTAACCACCTTTTATTATCAATATAGTCGACGGTGATAGTTTTCACCGTCTGGGGGTTTTATGTGCCGAAGATTACTATAATCACGCATTATCCGACCAAAGGTTACCTCGTTGATCCTTGACCGAATTGATTCGACCAAAGATTACCTCGTGAATCCTTGACCGAAGTCAATCGATCATAGATTACCTTGTTAAGTTTTGACCGAAGTGAGATTATCGTATTCAAGGGCTTTTTCCCTCGTGATCAAATCATTGTATTCACCAAATTTCGATTACACATTCACTATTATCGTGTTAGCACTATACCTCACTTGACAGATTTGGATACATTATCCTCAGCTGATTTTTATCCAAAACAGTAGTGTTTCATTATATGGGGTATTTATTTGATGATATAATATATGTTTTGTATGTTATGTAGTATACAGTATCATGAAATTGTCTATTTTAATTATTTCAAACATTTTTATGTTCATGTAGATACTTATGCAAGTTATCATATTTTAATAGAGTTAAAGTGTTATTTTAGTACATGTGGTTTGGTCAACTACGCAACTTTAGTACATATTCTTTATTTTGTGCAAATGGCTACATCGGTTTCAAAAAACTTGCATTTTTAGTAGTTTTTTTTCTAACCCTGTCTATTTTTTCCGTTAAGTCAGGGATAATTTAGTAACTTCGTTATTTTCTTTGTTTTTTTTCTTTTCTTTTAAACGCTTATAGCTTGTAAACCCTAAATACCCAAATCAAAACATCAAAATCCAAATCCTAAATCCCTAAATATCATAAAATTCAAAACCTATGATGATATGAAGAAAGGGTTTGGGAATTTAGGATTTCGATGTTATGACTGTGGATTTGGGGTTTACAACATATAAGCGTTTATAAGAAAAGAAAAAAACAAAGAAAATAACGAAGTTACCAAATTATCTTTGACTTAACGGAAAAAATAGACGGGGTTAGAAAAAAAGTATTAAAAATGCAAGTTTTTTGAAACTGAGGTAGCCATTTGCACAAAATATAAAACAGGTATCAAAATTGCGTAGTTGACCAAACCGCATGTATTAAAATGACACTTAACTCTATTTTAATATGTCGTAGTTGTTATATATAAAACCTATATAAAAACTAGAAAGGTATAACGAGAAGTCTTTAACAAATTAACGGGCATACCCGATACTTACAGGTATGCCTGACGCCCATTGTGTAATTACCCGTCAGAAATTTGACATGGTATGAGAGTCGGACACGATTTTACAATCGTCAATATCTGTCTCAAACTCGTCTCACTGTTACCCGTAAAAGAAAATCTTGTGCCTCGCGCTATGCCAACCCTTGAAGAGTTGAATGCTAGTTGGCCTTCATACCCTGACGCACAAAAACGTATGTTATACAAAATGACATTTTGATACACTTTGTATTGTATTGTACAGTACATTTGAAAATAGTCAAATACAGACCAAAAGTCCAATGATACCCCCTATCTATGAGGGACAATAGCTTGGGGGCCAGAATGCAAACTTAAGCAAATAATAAATGGAATATTAGGGTTTTTCTTTTCTAGTTAGTATAAACACTTAGTTGGACGGCGTTCATTATATATCTCCTCCTCCGGTGAAGTTGATTTTAATAAATATTGAAGATGAAGTTGAACAAGGAAAAGGTAGAGAAAGCAGAAGAAGAGGTTGAAGTTCACAGTGACTCTGATGATAGTATACTCAGTCCTGTTGTTTCTGATTATGAGGTATCTTTCACTCTAGGGCCTGGCTTTTTATTGTTGTTTCTTATGGACTGAATTAACAACATTTTAGGGCTCTTTTTATGGTGATGTACATGCCAATATAATAAATATACTTACATTACCCAATAAATGAATAATAATACTCAAACAGAGTCAAAATGAACATTATTTAACATAAACAATCACAAGCCTAGTTACAGATTGTCCCCTCCATATGTGATGTATAGTTAATTATTTATATATTGCTACAATGCCAGGATCAACAGAACCCTACCAATGATGATGGACTGAGTGATGGAGTTGATGATCATGATCAAGGAGATGAAAGTGCAAGTGAGGATTCTCGAGAAGTGGTAGACGAGAGTGATTCATCAGAAGATGAGGTCTGTTTTAGTTATAATACTTTTCAGTTTCAGCTTGTATATTGTTAGACCTATCTAAACTAATTTGGGTATGTATTTTTTTATGAATTTGTTATGGCTTTAATGGTTATTGTTGATATACCTTTTGTTATAGGTTGGTCCTCGTAACACCATTGGAGACGTGCCTTTAGAGTGGTACACTGATGAGGAACATATTGGATATGATGTTACTGGAAAGAAAATCAAGAAGAAGGAGAAGTTGGATAAACTGGATTCCTTTCTCGCCAGAACTGATGATGCAAATAGTTGGTGAGTTGTACAATTGCTTTAACTTTTTTACTAGCTAAACTTGTTTTACTTGACGCTATAGAAGGTTCTTTTGTTACTTAGAAGGTTTGTACACTAAACACATAATGGCAGTATGAAATAGCAAAGTTGTGGACAACTGAGAACTGATATCAGATGTTTATATAACTTTGCTTGCTGAGATATTAGATATCATGTTAAAATGAGTATTGGCGTTGTTGGTTCTAGGTTGACATTTTTTTAAAATTTTCAGGCGTAAGATCATGGATGACATTGAAGATGAGGAAGTGGAACTTACTAAAGAAGAAACTAAGATGATTCGTAGAATGTTGAAAGGAAAAGCACCTCATGCTGATTTTGATCCACACGCGGTATGTGTTTTTATGTAAAAAAGGATCTATACGTTTTCTGTTTGTAACTATCATCTTTTTTATGGCATAACTTATTGCTATCTTTGCAGCCTTATGTTGATTGGTTTGCGTGGGATGGTGCTAAGCATCCACTCTCAAACGCACCAGAACCAAAAAGGCGGTTTATTCCTTCAAAATGGGAAGCCAAAAAGGTAAACACTTTCAGGTCTAGTTCTTCGTAAGAGTGTGACATCTCTTTTGCATGTGATATTAAGATAAAGTTTTAATCTTGTGGTTGTTTTTCATCAGGTTGTTAAGTATATTAGGGCAATTAGAAAGGGACTGATAACGTTTGACAAGCCAAAAGAACAACCCCGTTTTTATAACTTATGGGGCGACGAAACTGAACAATCAGGGCATGGGTTATCATATATACCTGCACCCAAAGCTAAATTACCAGGTTTGACTTGCTTATTTCAAACTTGTACCATTTGACTTTTTGTAACCAAAATATTAACAACACAACGGTTTACTTGCAGGACATGAAGAATCTTATAACCCTTCTCTGGAATACATTCCAACACAAGAAGAGATTAATGCTTATCAGCTTATGTTTGAGGAGGACCGACCCAAGTTCATCCCAAAGCGGTAATCATGTTATCTTTGATTTTTGTTTATTCTATTTTTGCTTTAGCGTTAATATAAAGTTGTTATTAAAATCTATATATGTTTCTAGGTTCACATCTTTGAGAAGTGTTCCAGCTTATGAAAAGAGTGTTCGTGAAACCTTTGATCGATGCCTAGATTTGTACTTGTGCCCTAGGGCCAGAAAGAAGCGTGTAAGTGTTTCACTACTGTACATGTACATAGGCTTGTAAATGAACTGACTGAACACGGAGGGGGCTTGTTCGTGTTCGTTTGTTTAACTTTAGCTTGACAATAGAACAAACACTTAATTGGACGGCTTTTTTTGTTCATGTTCTTTCAGTAAGAAAGCAAAAGTGTTCGTGTGCACTTAACTATAGCCTAACAAATGACCGAATACTTAGACAGTTAGACAGACAGATTTTTTTTTTTTTGTTAATTTTCGTTTATTAAGAAAGCAAACCTGTTTGTGTTTGTTTATGTTTGTTCAATTGCATTTAAACAAACAATTCATAAAAAAGAATTTTATTGGGTTATTATCTTTAATTTTTAAATCCAGTTTTATATAAAAAAAATACGATATAAAGATCTCTCATACGGTTGTCATGTGTTTGGATTTACTAAATGAAGGTAAGTGTATGTAAGCTAACGTTTGCGAACATAAATGAACGACCAAGAATGTGTGTTCTTGTTTGTTTGTTTAAATTATTTGGTTGGTTATCTAAATGATGTAATTTTTTATTTTCTTCTAGTAGTTTTATACAACTAGTCCCATGATGTTTGCAGTATTTTGATTTAACATTAATCTTTATTGGTTTTATAGATCAATATCGACCCCGAGTCTTTAAAACCAAAGCTTCCGAGTCGCAAGGATCTTAAACCATACCCTACAACGTGTTATCTTGAATATAAAGGCCATACGGGTCCAGTTGTATCAGTTTGTACTGACCCATCTGGACAACATATTGCTTCTGGTAAACATTTTGTTAAGTTGATGTTTTCTTTCTTTTTTTTCCCTTTTTAATATACCTTTTTTATTGATCAATGTAGGCTCACATGATGGAACTGTACGTATCTGGGAAGTTGAAACCGGTAGATGCATCAAAATTTGGGAACTTGGTGAACCTGTGCAGCATGTTGCATGGAATCCTTTACCCGAGCTTCCTATTTTGGCAGTTTCCATGTAAGATTATTGTATCAATATACTTTATTTAACATTTTTTGTTGTAATTTGTTTTAAAACTTTAACAATTGTATGATTTTACAAATTTGAAGGGGACAAGATGTTTTTGTTCTGAACACAGGGCTCAAGAAAGAAGAAAGTAAGACTATTGCAGATGTTTTGCGTGTTGAAGCTCCATCCGCCACAGATGATTCTGGTCAGTGTTTTTTGCTGTTTTTTTGGGTTTTTTTAGATTTGACTTTTATTGACTTTAGTAGTATCTTCTTTTTATTGTTTTTAGAGAGTGCAGGGTCAAGTGTAAGCTGGTCTCAATATGATAAATATGAAGGAATTAGGATCAAACACTTTAAGGTACACATTTATGTTATTTATAACTTTGTTTTTTAGAAGCAAACGACTGTAATTTGTATGTAACATCTTCACATGTTTTTGTGTTATTGTAGACTGTGTCTTCAGTGGAATGGCATCGAAAAGGAGACTATTTTTCGACTGTCATGCCTGCAGATATCCTTTTCTTTATTTACTTTAAACACACACACACACACACACATAGGGATAGGATCATGAGAAAACTCATTCATTGTGAGAAAATCAAAAACTTTATATGCAGTATATATATTGGTATAATGTATATATATAGTATGATATATGTATACACATATGATATTAATATATGCAGTATATATATTGGTATAATGTATATATATAGTATGATATACTGCATATATGTAGTATGAACCTTTTTAGTTTTTTCTTTTCGTTCTCATGATCCCTCTATATACAAATAGACAATCTGTATATCTTGATTGTTTTATTTTGACTTACCTGCTTACGTGAATCAAAAGCCGTATTAATACACTTGCTCTCGAAGAAACTTACCCAAAGATTACCGTTCAAGTTGCACGGCCTACCTGTTTCTTCAACTTTTCATCCTACACGATCCATCTTTTTCGTTTCTACAAAAAAGACTGTTCGTGTTTATGATCTTCTGAAGAAAAAGTTCATCAAAAAGCTTGATGCCGGAGTTCGTGAAATCTCATCTATTTCCATTCATCCCGGTGGTATGTTCACGTCCCTCTCCCGGTTTATTATTCTAGCTTTAAAACATTTAAACAGTTAAAACAAATAAAACAATAAGCCAATAACGGTTTGTAATGCAGGTGACAATGTTATTGTGGGGAGTAAGGATGGAAAGCTATGTTGGTTTGACATGGATCTTTCATCAAAACCATACAAGATTCTCAAGTATGTGAATGTTTTTTTAGTTTTTATTGCCTAAAAGTTATCACATGTGTGTGCTGACGTGGCTGTTTTGGTTGTCCTGTTGATGCAGATCTCATCCTAAGGATATAACAAATGTGGCGTTTCATCGCACCTACCCGTTGTTTGCATCGTCTTCGGATGATTGCACCGCCTATGTTTTCCATGGGATGGTGTATTCGGATTTGAACCAGAACCCGCTTATTGTTCCTTTGGAGATTCTTCATGGTCATAAGAGTGTTAACGGAAGAGGTTGGTTTCTAGCATACTCATAGTTTTGGCGCACGTGTGTGTGTGCGCGTGTAGAGGGGCATTATTTACAGAAGTATGCTTAGTTTGCATTTAAATATATCTTGAAGCTGATGGGTTGTTTATGTGATTTATAGGTGTGCTGGACTGCACGTTCCACCCGAGGCAGCCATGGTTGTTTACTGCAGGGGCTGATTCTGTGATCAAGCTGTTCTGTCATTAGATTTGAAGGAATTAATCATTGTTTGTACAACACGTGGAAGTCAACGGATTCTAGGTGGCGGTGGTGGTTAATTCAGCGTCTGCACAAGATCGTTCTTGTTGTACTTGTGTGAGAATGAATTCAGTTTTGTCATCATAGGAACTGCGTTAACGAAATTTGGTGGTTATTGTGACTTTATTTATTTTTTGAGTTGAGGTGTTTTATATAAATTAAACCAAATCAGATACATTAATACAGAAGTATCTTGCTCACATTCTTGAACCTAATTTAAGTCTTTTAATGAAGTTTTTGGTTTAATTGTCGTTCACTCTAAATGTCTGCTGATTCGTGAGGTCTAAATTCTGAAAAACTTAGTTTTTGTATTCATTACTGCAACAAAAACGAGTTACATTCTCAATCTTAATTTTTTTCACTAGAAGCTATCTGAATTTAAAGGGTTGTTTAATATTTCACTTGGAGGAATTTTTTAAACGAATCAAACGATTTTAATCTGAGCAATTCAGATATGAACATATGAATGGTACCATTGTGTGTTAAACAAATAGCCCCTTAGTTTAGTATGAATTATAAGTGATGTTTGATACTTTGATTTCTTACTTTGGAATGAAACACAATGGATATGAGACTGATTAGAAAGGTTTAGTGACCAGAACCAAAGGTTATTGTGTTGCAACCTGGGCTATTTCTTTAAATTTTTTCTTCAAGTTTAACCGCAAATAATACACATTTTGTATTTTCTTTTTGTTTGTTTTTTCATTTTGGAAATTCCCATCTAACATATTGCACTACATGTAACAAACTAGAAAAAACCGCTAAAGAAACACGGATCCAATCCTTGGGTATGGGTACCGGATTCAATGAGTCCACAGGGTAAAATACGATAACTACTAACACAATATGAGCACAACTTCCCAAAGTCCAATGACCGGAACCTGCAAAACAGACACCGTGAGTCTCGTTACAGGAAGGACAAGAGGGGGGGGGGCTTCATGTAACCACCCTCCGGCGTGAGAATCGGTATCGTTCGTAAGGGGGAAAGTACTAAAGTATACAGACTAAGTGTAGTCAGAGTATTAGTGAGTCAAAGTGAATGTCGATGAATACCTCATGTAGGTTGACAAGGTATTTATAGCCGAAGGATGTGGGAAGGTGATTGGGCCAGCTGTCCTCTTCTACAAGATCTTTGATAACCGCTTGGACGCGTGTCCATTTGTGATAGGTTGAGCTATACGTCCCATGTGCATGGTTATAACAACCTGGACACGCGTCGCCTTATGATATGATTGACCATACCCTGGCCATATGCACGGTTATAACAACCTGGTCAGGTGTCTTTTGCTCATTGGCTAGCGAGTCACGTATTCCTCAAGTAATCAATTGTGGATATTCTTCTAGAGGGTAGATAGTTAATGACAGCTGTCCAGTTGGCATTGTCTTCCGGTCATTTTGACGGACAAGTGTCCTGTCCCGCAGATGACTTCTGAGGGTTCCTGGATGCTTCCGCGTACGGTGCGGGTGTTATATGAGGGGTTCCTCTACGACCCGTGGGTGGTATTTAAGGGTATTTGGGTCTTTTTGATACCTTATCTCTATAAGCCCCCCTAGTCCAGTGTTTCTTCCGCGTGAAGTCTTTATGCGGCTGAAATTTTGGACTTAACGTATTTTGGGGGTTTTTGAATTTTTGGAGTTTGGTAGAAAATATCTTCTGTTAGTGTAGATAATCATGAAAAAAAGACAAGTTGACCACTCGCAGGCGCGTGAACAGGTGACGAGACGTTTATGACGGCTGTCACTGTACCTGACTGTGCAACTTTTTCTCTTTTTCGAATTTCCCGCGTGACGTGGCGGTCTTTGATTGGGCGATGACTTTCTCTCTCCACTGTTCATATCCCATCGCAATAATTGCGATGGGTATAAATAGAGGGAGTTATCTTCTTTTCAAAGTTTTATCGCCTTTGATTTCTGATTATCTTCTTGCTTTTTCTCTGAGTACCTTGATAAAATACTGAATTTCTCTTTTAACCTCTTACTATTTTACCAAATTTTATTATAATGACGACCGTTCAATCCGAGGTTGATGAAATAGAAGTTCTTTGGGAACAGTCCGACTATGAGAAGTTACTTGAGACGTATGGCATTCCACCGGAATGGGAACCGGAATTCCCTTCCCCTGGTTCAATAGTCAGCCTGCCGCCACCTGGCAAAATGGTTGTGTACTCTGATTACTTTACCCATGGGAATTTCCGTTTCCCCATTACAAAATTTTTCATTAAGGTTCTGAGTGCATACGGGATCCATTTATCCCAATTGCATTTTCGTGCCGTCATGCGAATTCGCCATTACAAATTCGTATATACGGCACACGGAATGCTTCCTCATCTTGACCGATTTCCGGTCTTTTACCGATTTGCCAACCTTGACGGTTGGTTTACGTGTCAAGGATTTTCCGACCGAAGTATCGGCTACGAGGTTGAGAAGGGGTCCACAGACTGGCGTAACAAGTTTTTTTGGATATCTGAGGACGTGGTGCCCGTTTCCATGGTCCGTCGTCCGGTTATCGCTACGCTCCCGGACGTTGTTACGGTTGCTCACGAGGGACGTGGTTGGTTCCGCGTCCTAATGTCGGAGCCAATGTAACGATTCCGGCAAATTCAGGTATACCCTAGCCGGTATATACTATTTACGTGTTATTTAATACTGAATATATGAATTATAATGTGTATATACGAGTATGTATGATTCACGGTACGAATTATACTCGATTATACCGTTAATCGTATTGGAAGTACGGTTAACCGATTGACGGTTATTGAAACCCTGAATCGGAGATTACATTATAGACGAAATATATAATGTTTAGTGATGTTTACGAAGTATTAAAGCTTCGGGATAAGTGAATTAAAGCATAGAAAAGAGTTTTCGATTTAATGGTACGTCGGTACGTTAAACGAAACCTTTAATACCAAACCAAGCAAGAGGCGATCGATCAAGCCGAAAAAGATGCACAATTACCGACAATATGATGTGTTAAATCAATAAATGTCATGGTTTAAGTTTTTAAAGTTTTTAAATCGGTTTTATATAAATTTCATTTTTAAGCCGAAAAACGACCGTTTTAGCCTCGTTTTAAGCCGAATTAAACGTTTAACCGAAAAACGAACTGAACCAGATTATCCACAACGTTATCCGGATTACACAATCCGAATGTGTGGCCAAGATTGAAGGTGTGGGCCCCACCCCACACCCAATATGTTCCGATCGGATGAGGGTAACCCCCTCATCCCTTTCATTTTCTTTTTTCTAAAACCTAATCTCCCAAATTCTCTCCATCCTTCCAACATTCATCCAACCTCTCTTCGATTTATACCAAGAAACCGAGGTAAAGACCGGATTATAGTCGTGTTCATCTTCTTTTCTCGAGTCATTTACAAGAAAATGAGGTTTCAAATGAAAAATGGGTGAAAACCCGAGATGAAACCGATTCTTGCATGATCAAGTGATGTATACAAGTTATACAAGGGATCTTGGTCCAAGAAAGGAGTTAAAAGAGTCAAAAACGAATTTTTACGGTTAAAATCTTTGTTTTGATGTCTTAACCGAAACCATGAAAGAAATGGCTTGATTGTGGGTATAACTTGCTTGGTGTGGTGTTATTGTGCTTGTAGGTGTTATATCTAGTTGCTAGCAAAGGCTAGAAAGCAAGATCTTTGCGATCTAAAGCTAGAAACACAAGGTAGTTCGGTTTTTCGTATGATTTATATGATTTGGACAGATTGTGATAGACTTAGAGTTGGGTCATGAAATTTCACAGAGATGATCTACACATGAAAATATGAGATCTGTGAAAATTTGGTAATTTTTGGATAAAGGATGAATATTTGGTGAATTTAATGCTCGGTTTTGGCTAAAAATGGTGAAAAATAGCTAAACATCATGAAAAATTCTGGAAAATTCCAGATAAGCTTTTCATAATATGTAAAAGTCACACACAAAATTTCAGGTCCATTGGAGAAGTCTAAGTAGGCTTTTCGGTAAAACGAGTTCTAGGGTTTTCTAGCTCGGTTTTGGTGAAAATGGCATTAAAAATGAGATATTGGTTCTGGAAAAATTACAGGGAACCATGTGGATGGCAGGGGTCATCCCAGAAAAATTTGGGATTTTTCTAAGGTCGTTTGGTATTTTCGACATATTTGGTGTTTAAATGACGTTTAAAAATAGATAAATAAATGTTAAATATAAAAATTAATTCTGGAAATATTTTTATAAAATTCCTTACTGTCAAAAAGTAATTTGTGCAAAATTTCAAGATCCGAGACTAAACGGATAATTATTTGTGCTAAAAAGAACATAAAAACAAACTTTTAAAGCTTAAAACGCGTAAACCGGCAAAGTTCGCCTAAGCGAGCTGACTGGTGTATAAAAACCCTAAAAATGGACTATTTTCATGAAACTAAGTAATCAAGTAAAAATAAATCATCCGAAAATAACGTAGAAGTCGCTAACGGTAAAACCATGATAGTTAATCGAATAGTTCGGGATTGCCCTTTTATTCTGAACAATCAATCCCTTCCGATTGACTTGTTACCGGTAGAATTGGGTAGTTTTGACGTGATAGTGGGAATGGATTGGTTAGCACGAAACAAAGTAGAAATAAACTGTGAAAAGAAAATCGTCAAGATCCGGGTGTCGGATGACGAAGAGGTATTAGTGCAAGGAGAAAAGTCAGGCACCATGATACCATTTATATCCCACCTCAAGGTCTTAAAATATATACGCCAGGGATGCGTGGCGTATCTAGCAAGCTTGACGGCCACTGATTCTGAGGAGAAACGGGTGGAAGATATACCAGTGGTACGCGAATTTCCACAAGTCTTCCCAGAAAACTTCCTGGATTACCGCCAACCCGCCAGGTCGAATTCAGAATCGATTTATTACCTCAAGCTGGCCCTGTTGCTAAGGCGCCCTACCGGCTTGCACCGTCTGAGATGCAAGAACTATCCAATCAGTTGCAAGAATTGTTGGATAAAGGGTTTATACGTCCAAGTTATTCCCCGTGGGGTGCACCTGTACTATTCGTGAAAAAGAAGGACGGGAGCCTTAGAATGTGCATTGATTACAGGGAATTGAACAAGTTAACAATCAAAAATAGGTACCCTCTTCCCCGAATTGATGACCTGTTCGACCAACTACAAGGTGCGAGCTACTTCTCAAAAATAGATCTTAGATCGGGATACCATCAGGTTAGAATTCAGGAGGAGGATATCCCAAAAACCGCATTCCGGACTCGCTACGGCCATTACGAGTTCTTAGTTATGCCTTTCGGGCTAACAAATGCGCCAGCAGTGTTCATGGATCTCATGAATCGAGTCTGTAAACCCTACCTCGACAAATTGGTCATCGTGTTTATTGACGATATTTTGATATACTCGAAGAATAAAGAAGAGCACGAGCAACACTTAAGATTAATTTTAGAGCTTCTAAATCAGGAGAAGTTGTATGCGAAATTCTCCAAGTGTAACTTCTGGTTACAAGAAGTGCAATTCCTTGGGCACGTTATAAACCATCAAGGAATACACGTTGATCCAAGTAAGGTTGAAGCAGTTAAGAATTGGCAAGCGCCTAAATCGCCAAAGGAAATCCGCCAATTCTTAGGCTTAGCTGGATACTATCGTCGATTTATAGAGAACTTTTCCAGCATCGCCCAACCTTTAACCCTTCTGACCCAAAAGGATCGAAAGTATGAATGGGGTGAAGAGCAGGAAACGGCGTTTCAAACACTAAAACAAAGATTGTGCCAAGCGCCGATCTTAAGTCTCCCCGACGGAGACGATGGTTTTGTCGTGTATTGTGACGCATCCCGTAGAGGGTTAGGATGCGTGTTGATGCAGAATAATAAGGTCATAGCCTATGTTTCCCGACAGTTAAAAGTACACGAGAAAAATTACAGTACTCATGACTTAGAACTGGGAGCGGTTATCTTCGCACTTAAAATCTGGAGACATTATCTCTACGGTACAAAGTGCACCATCTTCACCGATCATAAAAGTTTGCAACACATATTCGATCAGAAAGAACTGAATATGAGGCAACGAAGATGGGTCGAGTTGTTAAGCGACTATGACTGTGACATCCGTTATCACCCCGGTAAGGCTAACGTCGTAGCCGATGCCTTGAGTAGGAAAGATCGAGTTAAACCATTGCGTGTGCGAGTGCTGGGGATGATAGTCCAGTCGAACCTTTCGGACCTGGTTCGAGTCGCTCAACGCGAGGCGTTGAAAGAGGAACAATTGGAAAAAGAGGGACTTTACGGTAACGAGAAGAATTTTGATCAGCGCGTGGACGAAATGCTCTATTTCAAAAATCGGATTTGGATCCCGACCCTCCATGAGCTTCGTGAATTAATCATGGACGAAGCGCATAAATCGAAATATTCCATACATCCGGGATCGGATAAGATGTACAAGGATGTGAAGGAATTCTACTGGTGGCCGGGTATGAAAAAGGATATAGCCACGTACGTCAGTAAGTGTACGACTTGTGCGAGGGTTAAGGCGGAGCACCAGAAACCTCGGGAATGTTACAACAACCGGAAATTCCTGAATGGAAGTGGGAGCAGATCACGATGGATTTTGTGACACATCTCCCCAAGACGTCCCGAGGACATGATGCAATTTGGGTAATCGTGGATCGATTAACCAAATCGGCACATTTTATTCCGATTAGAAATAATTATAACACTGAGAGACTTGCGCAGATTTATATAAATGAAATTGTGTCTCGTCATGGTATACCCATCTCGCTCCGATCGAGATAGCCATTTCACCTCCAATCTTTGGCAAGCTGTACAAGAAGCGCTGGGAACGTGTATTGATCTAAGCACAGCTTACCACCCTCAGACTGATGGTCAGTTTGAGAGGACCATTCAAACCTTGGAGGATTTGCTTCGTGCGTGCGTACTGGATTTTAAGGGAAATTGGGATCAACATCTCCCACTCGTTGAATTTTCCTATAATAACAGTTACCATAGCAGTATAAAGGCAGCACCTTACGAAGCATTGTATGGACGGAAGTGCCGATCACCACTCTGTTGGACTGAAGTGGGCGACACACAGGTTATTAGATCGGACCTGGTCCAGGAAACGACCAGCAAAATCCTTGAAATTCGGAACAATCTGAAGGCCGCGCGGGATCGGCAGAAGAGTTATGCCGATACCCGTCGAAAACCGTTATCATTCGAGAAAGGTGATAAAGTGTATTTGAAAGTATCACCTTGGAAAGGAGTAGTTAGATTTGGAAAGGCGGGGAAGTTAGCCCCGAGATACATTGGGCCATTCGACATTACTGCAAAAATCGGTCCTGTAGCATACCGATTAGAACTGCCTGATGAACTGAGTGCAGTTCACAATGTGTTTCACGTGTCGAACTTGAAAAGGTGTCTGTCGGATGAGACATCGGTGTTGCCCTTAGAGGGTGTCCAAATAAGTGAAAAGCTTAATTTCGTAGAGGAACCCATAGAAATAGTGGACGGGAAAATCAAGCAACTTAGACACAATAAGATCTCGTTGGTCAAAGTTAGATGGAACTCGCAACGAGGCCCAAAATATACATGGGAACGAAAGGACGAATTTCGGAAGAAATACCCCCACCTATTTCCTCAAAAGGAAGTAGTTGACGCGTAAAATTTCGAGGACGAAATTTTTGTAACGGGGGGAGAATGTAACGAATACTGCAAATTCAGGTATACCCTACCCGGTATATACTATTTACGTGTTATTTAATACTGAATATATAAATTATAATGTGTATATACGAGTATGTATGATTCACGGTACGAATTATACTCGATTATACCGTTAATCGTATTGGAAGTACGGTTAACCGATTGACGGTTATTGAAACCCGAATGAATCGGAGATTACATTATAGACGAAATATATAATGTTTAGTGATGTTTACGAAGTATTAAAGCTTCGGGATAAGTGAATTAAAGCACAGAAAAGAGTTTTCGATTTAATGGTACGTCGGTACGTTAAACGAAACCTTTAATACCAAACCAAGCAAGAGGCGATCGATCAAGCCGAAAAAGATGCACAATTACCGACAATATGATGTGTTAAATCAATAAATGTCATGGTTTAAGTTTTTAAAGTTTTTAAATCGGTTTTATATAAATTTCATTTTTAAGCCGAAAAACGACCGTTTTAGCCTCGTTTTAAGCCGAATTAAACGTTTAACCAAAAAACGAACTGAACCAGATTATCCACAACGTTATCCGGATTACACAATCCGAATGTGTGGCCAAGATTGAAGGTGTGGGCCCCACCCCACACCCAATATGTTCCGATCGGTTGAGGGTAACCCCCTCATCCCTTTCATTTTCTTTTTTCTAAAACCTAATCTCCCAAATTCTCTCCATCCTTCCAACATTCATCCAACCTCTCTTCGATTTATACCAAGAAACCGAGGTAAAGACCGGATTATAGTCGTGTTCATCTTCTTTTCTCGAGTCATTTACAAGAAAATGAGGTTTCAAATGAAAAATGGGTGAAAACCCGAGATGAAACCGATTCTTGCATGATCAAGTGATGTATACAAGTTATACAAGGGATCTTGGTCCAAGAAAGGAGTTAAAAGAGTCAAAAACGAATTTTTACGGTTAAAATCTTTGTTTTGATGTCTTAACCGAAACCATGAAAGAAATGGCTTGATTGTGGGTATAACTTGCTTGGTGTGGTGTTATTGTGCTTGTAGGTGTTATATCTAGTTGCTAGCAAAGGCTAGAAAGCAAGATCTTTGCGATCTAAAGCTAGAAACACAAGGTAGTTCGGTTTTTCGTATGATTTATATGATTTGGACAGATTGTGATAGACTTAGAGTTGGGTCATGAAATTTCACAGAGATGATCTACACATGAAAATATGAGATCTGTGAAAATTTGGTAATTTTTGGATAAAGGATGAATATTTGGTGAATTTAATGCTCGGTTTTGGCTAAAAATGGTGAAAAATAGCTAAACATCATGAAAAATTCTGGAAAATTCCAGATAAGCTTTTCATAATATGTAAAAGTCACACACAAAATTTCAGGTCCATTGGAGAAGTCTAAGTAGGCTTTTCGGTAAAACGAGTTCTAGGGTTTTCTAGCTCGGTTTTGGTGAAAATGGCATTAAAAATGAGATATTGGTTCTGGAAAAATTACAGGGAACCATGTGGATGGCAGGGGTCATCCCAGAAAAATTTGGGATTTTTCTAAGGTCGTTTGGTATTTTCGACATATTTGGTGTTTAAATGACGTTTAAAAATAGATAAATAAATGTTAAATATAAAAATTAATTCTGGAAATATTTTTATAAAATTCCTTACTGTCAAAAAGTAATTTGTGCAAAATTTCAAGATCCGAGACTAAACGGATAATTATTTGTGCTAAAAAGAACATAAAAACAAACTTTTAAAGCTTAAAACGCGTAAACCGGCAAAGTTCGCCTAAGCGAGCTGACTGGTGTATAAAAACCCTAAAAATGGACTATTTTCATGAAACTAAGTAATCAAGTAAAAATAAATCATCCGAAAATAACTCGGATGATTTGGGTAATTTTACCCGATTTAGCAGTTTCCGGTGTATTAACGACGGAAACGGGTCCCGCGGCCAAACGGGGCATCTAAACCGAGCTCTAAATTCACGGCTTTAACTAAAATATTAGCCAAACACTATTTTCGGGTCGTGTGTGACCAAACTCATTTTTGAAACATAAAAACAGATAACAGTGCTAGGCACGCAAAACGAGGAAAACAAAATAATAATAATTTTGATGGTCAAACTCTAACGATATCACAATCTAAGTCCTGAGAAGTGTTTCGGGGTTAACATTGTCCCCGGATCGTGTACGGTACTGGTTTAACAGTGTCCCCAGACGTACCGGTTAACACGAATTCAAGTTATATTAATAGAAATTGTATAGTAACGACTTAGGGATCGTATTACAGATCCGGACCGGTAGCCGTGCACAGTGTTACATATTTGCTCACGAAAAGGTGAGTTTCACGAGCCCCTTTTTACTGAACTGTTTTAAATACTTTCCCGGGGCGGAAAGCATGTTTCTATCAAAACGTTTAAGTACATGCTGATCGCATGGAAATGAATGTATTTATATAATGTTTGTTGTACGGGAATCGTACGGTAATGTATTAAGATGGTAATTGTCTGAGTTGCTAAAATTGTAAGGCCCGAAACAGTGTTCTGGGTTAACAGTGTCCCCAGAGGTTATTAAATGGGATTCTGGGTTAACAGTGTCCCAGAGGGTATTAAATGCGTTTCTGGGTTAACAGTGTCCCCAGAGGTTATTAGATGTGTTTCTGGGTTAACAGTGTCCCCAGAGGTTATTAAATGTGTTTCTGGGTTAACAGTGTCCCCAGGGGTTTTGGGTGTACTTCTGGGTTAACAGAGGTTTCACTTGTGGGCTCAGCATAATTACATCGCTAATTTATGATTATTATAATGATTTGTCCTGGTTTACTTAAATTAGTGAAACTCACCAACTATTCGTAGTTGACCCGTTTTCTTTACATGCTTTCTAGGTACACCCAAATTGGAATGAGTGATACGTGCTTGATGATGTGTGCTATTTTGTGGAAGCTTAAGGATCTATATTTTGTATTAAATATGTTAATGTACTATCGGTAAAACTTATGTGATAAAGCCTAGACGGTAATGAAACTCGGAACAATGTAATACGTTTAAATTAATGTAGTGGTGTTTTCTTTATAAGCAATGCTGTTGATATCAGACGTTTCTGTGGCATCCCGTTTATGTTTCCGCTGCGGTTACGGGGTGTTACAGCCAACACCGATGCGGGCACTGCCCGAGGAAGCTCTGGTGTGGGCGGGCATGAGCCGCCTATGGCCATCGGAGTTCTTGGAACTTGTCTTCATTGGTCTGGATGAACGTAAGTTGCCCTTTTTGACTTCTCTCCTGCTTGGAGCTTTTACGACTGATTTTTGTATGTTTTTCTTCCAGGTTAAGGTTCTATGCTTAACGCTCTTTTTGAGGACAGAGGTTGTGCCCTCAGGAGTATCCGAGACGCGGGTGATAAACCCGTTCTTGAGAAGACCAAAGGCCGATTCCTTTTTTAACGAAGGTGCGGGCCGAACCCTTGGTTTCGAACGCGACCTTTGAATCAGGTGCTTACGTTTTAAACCCTCCTCCACTTAATGCTCTTACTTCTGATGGGGTGATCGCCATTCTATCCTCGAGTGATGATTCCACATCTCAAGAAGAAAGAAGCTCTAATGACGATGCCTCTAAACCTTCCTCTGTCTCACATTTATTGACAGAATTGGAAAAGAAGAGGGCGTTCTCGTCCTTTTGGGCGAGTGATACGGGTGCAAGGACTGCGGACGCCTGAAAAGGATCTCGAAAAAGAAGCGGAAAACCCATCGTCCCAAGAAGCCGCAGTACAGTCTTGCTGAATGTATGGATACGTAGAAGGTATGTATTTCTTTTTTTTTTTGTACTTTGATGTCTTGGAATATTTAGCTAAGTGTAAATTTTTGTGCAGATCCATTGATCTTTGGGGACGATGTTTCTGAACAATTACCATCGCCAACCCCCATATCCAAGAAACCATTGTCTCCTCCTCCTGAGAAGACAACAGAGGACAGGCCATCTACTCCTCCGGTTGAGACTATGGCGGAAGAGCCAAACGTACAGTCTGGGAATGATAGCTCTTTTGACTATCTTTTTCAGACTGGTACCGTTACCGGTTTTCAGGAGAGCTGCCCGACTGTTAATGCAGATGGTTTTAGGACGGATGTATCTCCGCCTCGTCCTCCTCCACAAATTTTTGCTACCTCTTCCCCTTTAACTACTGGTGGGGAAGGAGGTTTTCAGGCTGGTCAAGCATTCCGAGGTGCCAGGGAGGTGACAACACAGGATGCTCCTCAACAACCATCCTCGATCCCTGTTCGCCTCGAAGCCTCAGGTTCCTGTTATTACGAAGATGCGAACCTGGGGGATGATTTTGATTTGTTTGTCCCTCCATGGGATATTACCAATGGGTCACAGTTTTCTGATCCCGGGACATGCATGAGCTTTGTCAAACACTGCGTGCCACCAGCCGAAATGGTGCACCAGCGCGACCGTTCCCGCTACGACCTTCACACGGACTTATCTTTTTCCCTGGAAAACACTTTAGCCTGTAGCCAGAGAATTTTTCGTGAATGGCGTACTATGGGCGGGAAACTGGGCGAAGCTTCTCGAGCTATTGAAGCTGCGAAGAAAGAGGCTGAAGATCACCGCTTGGCGGCTAGTACAACCAAGTGGAAGCAGGCGGACGCAGAGATCGCCCTTAAGGGTGAACAAGACCGGAGTGCTGCCGCCGCCCGCCAATGGAAGGAAGCCTGTGTAAAGCAGAATTCCCTTTTTGAGGCTGCCCAGGCAGAGGCACAAAAGAAAAAAGATGACTTGGCACGGGCTCAAGAGGAGAACTCAGTTCTGGAGCACCAAGTGACCCTTCAAGGCACTCGGATCCAAGAACTTGAAGCGGAGCTGAAGCTGCAAAGGGAGTAGGTTGAGCTTAAAGATAAAAGTGCTGCTGAAATTCAAGCTGCCTATGACTCTCTTTTGCAAGCTCGCGAAGAGGCGGAAGCCCGTGCCATTGCAGCCTTGAATGAAAGGCAGCAAACAGCTGAGGAGTCTCAAGAACTCCGAGATAGAGCCGAGCGTGCGGAGCAAGATCGTCAATGGTTCCTCACCCGGGGACTTGACTCTGTAAGTTTTTTCTAATTTGGTGTTCATTACACATCTCACGCTTTGATACTAAATACTTTTGTTTTTATTTTGATAGGTTATTAGTCACATCAAGGGAAGTGCAGAGCTAACTGATAGCTTTGCTAATCTGATGACTGCCTCATCTCAGCTTGGTCGCGTGAGAGGCTTTAATGAGGGGATGGCCTACATTCAAAGTAATCACACGTTTAGAGATCATCCGCTTCATGGCCTTGATGCCAAGCAGGAGCGGGACATGCGGATTAAGGAGCATTATGGCCTAGTGTTCCCGCTGCAAAACATGCTTCTGGAGTTTGCTTTAGCCAATGATGGCGTGCAACAATTGAAGAGTTACCTTGATGATGAATCTGAGGATGCCTCCTCTGAGGACACTCCACCAACTCCTCCGGAAGATGTTGTAGGCCCAAACCCATAGGATATGATAGGCTAGGTTTTTAAAACTTGTAATTGTTACTCCATATTTTTGTAATCCTCCCTTGATTTAATGAAAAGAAACCTTTTGTCTTGTATAAGAATATTATACTGCTTGTTTGATAGTATCGTTTGGAAATATTTTTGAAATTTGAATTTTTGCAAATTGGATAATATTGATGACGTGGCGGAGAGAGAAATTTTAAGGGGCAACTGACAAGACGTGTATGACGCCTTTGACAGCCTGTTCGCACTTTCTTGAATCTCCCGCCTGACGTGTCAACCATCTTATGGTCCGCGGTTTCTCTCTCCTCACACTCCATCGGTCGCATTAATTGCGATGAGTATAAATAGATCACTCGTGGTTTCCATTTTACTCTTATCACTTCCAAACTCTTTCTCTCCCAAACCTTTAAACTTGAACCTTCTGATATATATCGTCTTCTTATATCTTGACCAGTCATATTAATCTGATGGCTGTGGATAAGAAGAGTGCTCCTGCCATTCATGAGGTCGTTGTGAACCTTAAGAAGAAAGATTTTGATGATGTTGTGAACGTATATGGTCTGGCGTCCAAATGGGAACCCGAGCGTCCAACAAGTGGTTCCATTGCAACCAGTCCTCATCCAAAGAAGATGGCTGTATATGTGGATCATTTAACGACGGGAAACTTCCGGATCCCGGTGACTGGATTTGTGCAGTCGATCCTGAATACTTATGGGATACACATATCACAAATACATCCCTTTGGGATGTTGAGAATTCGACACTTCGAATTCTATTGTCAAACTCGTAACTTTGAACCATCTGTTGGCATGTTTGCCGTTTTCTACAAAGATGACCCTCCGCGATGGGTGGTACAGCTTTGCTTCCACCGGGAAGAAAGTTATAGGTACGGAGTGGATCCGTAGCCTTCATGGCTAGAAACCAAAATTTTTCTGGATCCAGGAGGATGTTGTTCCTTTCGCGATGATTCATCGCAAGGCGGAAGACGCCATGCCAGTGGTTCCGACCGCTGCTCATGAGGGTCTTCCGTGGTTTATGACTTTGACCACCACACCGACTCCCATGCGACTTATCCACAAGGGGGCGATGGTGAGTGCGAAGATGAGCCACATGTGGGTATTCCCTGACTTGGAGCCTTACTATGAGAGGACCAACAAGAGTAAGCTTGGTGTTACTCCTATTCTCTCTTTAATAAATATCTGATTTCTGTCTTTTATTATTATTTGTACAGGTGAGGGTTCCGCCTTCGATACTCTATTGGACCATGAAGGGGGAATGATGGTGCGTCGTCCAATAGATTCAAGGGATGTGCCCTTTTTGGAACGCACCAGTGTCAACTTCTTATTTCCCACCGCATTTCGTCCGGAACCTGTGGTTTCCGAGGCGATGTATGCTAAAGGTGAGGATTACGTTCAAGAATCCATTCAGAAAGGTGAGGGCATTTTGCAACCCCGACCCGTGACTGCTATTACTTCCAGCACAATGATTGTACTCTTTTCGTCTAGTGAGGAGTCATCGCTCTGCGAAGGAAGTTTGTCGGTTGATGCTACTAATGTCGTGCATTCAACTGTAGGTTTGACCCGGAAACTTAGCAAGAATCCATCTGCTGCGGGTGATGATGATGCGGACGTTACTGCTGAAGGCAGTCGTCCAACTGATGATGACATCACCCTTGAAGGTGGGCATCAAGCTGTTTATCCGGATGTCTCCAAAGCGGATGGTAAACGCAAGGTTCATCCTACTAAGACTGCTCCGTCCAAGAAGTCAAAAAAGCGAAAACCTGCTGCTGACTTGGAGGCGCGCCTTCATCAACTTGATTTGGAAGACAATTCTGTGGGTAAGTTTGATGTTCTTCCTATTTATTGATTGTTATGGATCAAATGCATATCTGATCCATTGTTAACATTTTTTAGTGGCCCTGAATGACTTCTCTAAAGATGTTTCAGGTCTGAAAATCTCAACAGTGCCACCTCCTCCATCATCTCCTCCTCCTAACACCGCCCAAGAACCAATCGTTGTGGCAGATGACTCTTCTTTGAAGAATAAGGAGGTCGGTGACGCTGATCACATCAGTATGTCACCTTCCTTCAATGTTCATCACTTTAGAGATCAAGGAGGTGTGAGCATGTTCACCCATGGACCTCAAACTTCTCCGTCTCCTCATGAGGAAGATCCTACTCCGCATAATCCACGTTGGTCTTTACGCCGAGATTCAACGTTTTGCGACGTGGATATATGCTTTGAATATTTGCAGGAGAGTCTTCCTCCCGCTGAAAAGGAGCGACATCGTCGCCGTATTCGCCAAGAATTATTAAACTCAAACTCTTATCATTTGGCGAATACTATTTCCACTAGTCAGGAAATAACCCGGGACTGGTTGGCGATGAATGAGGAGTGAGATGAGTTGGCGGCTGCGGCGTCTGATCCGAAGATGGAAGCCCTCAAGGATTTGGATGAGGCCAAAGAGAGCCGCCAGGCGCTGGAAGCAGAGAAGACTGCTCATTCCGCCGCTGAGGAAGCCAAAGCTGTTCTCCAAAAGCAATTGGATGAACAAGCTGAGTTGATGAAGACTCTTCAGGCTGAATCGGCGGCGAAAGACAAGCGTTTAACTGACCTTGCTGCTAAGAGCCGGGAACAGGCCTTAGAATGTACCGGTCACAAGATGGAACTTGTCCGAGCTAAGGAGGACAAGAAGTGGCTGTTGGCAGAAGGGATTCCCAAGGTACGTATCTTGTTTTGTTGTAAATAATCTAAGTGTTTGAAATTACTTATACTTAATTATTCCAATAGGTCATCACCGATGTCCGGGAGAGTGATGAACTTGGGAACTGTGTTGCTATCCTCCTAAAAGCATCTAAGCATGCTGGCCGTCAGCTAGGCTTCCAGGAAGGCTATAAATTTGCTTCCGAATCCAAGCTACCGGAAGAATATGTCTTGACTGGCCAAGATACTGCTGCCATTCTTATCCAGAAAACAAAGGATTTTGATACTTTGAAGTTTTCTTTGGCGGAGCAGATATCTGAGCTTGCAGATAAGGAGGATAGCATTGAGCAACTAAGGGATCTTCTTGACCTTGCGGATGAAGACGAAGATTCGAATGACGCGGAACACAAGAACGCAGAACATGAAGATGCGGCGTCGTAGATAAATTTTTCTTGTTTTTGTAATTAAGATCCCTTTTGTTGTAAATCCTTTTGAATAAATTGTGACATTTGTCAAATTCGGGCATTGAGTTGTATTAGTTTTGTAAACTTTCATTTCCTTTTCTTTTAAACCGACTCAACATTTTTAGAACTTCATTAAATTATTATATAATATTATTATAGACCTCAATCTTAAATAAGCCGATGTTTGTCATAATATAGTGTTGTTAAGAAAAACATAAGAGGTTCAAATGGATTTTCGTAAACTCGTTATAAACTTTGGAAACCTTTAAACTCGTTTTAATTTTTGATGAAACTTGAGGGGGGTATTTTGAAAATATATATTATATATATAAACACCAAAACTAACCTAACCTTAACATCATATACACACATGCACAGTCGCCTCCTTCCTTTGCCATTTTCCGGCGCCGATTTCCGGCGACCGGCAACCCCATTCACCGCCGCCCCCTGCCGGCCACCACCTCCACCGCAACCATCACACCAGCCGCCCCCACTTCTCTTTCGTCTTTTTTCCGCCGAGCCCGAACTCCGAAGCCGCGGTCCGGCGACCCCACCACCTCTCAACCACCCTCTGGTCCGTAACACCTCCTCCGCGACATCCGACCACCCTCACTTCCCCCTTCTTGGCTTCTCGGCAACCCCGTAACCTCTCTTCCCTCTCCGGTCGCTTTTCCGGCGACCGGAAAACCGAGCCTCTAACTTCAGAGCCTCTCCGGTCGCTTTTCCAGCCCCGTAACTTCAGAACCCGGAGAGATAATAAGTATTTTTGATGATTACACAAGTTTAAATGTTAGTTACACATGTGTAATAAGTCAATTCGGTGTGTAAAAAATTACGGTAATTTTTTGTACATTACTTACACTTACGTATTACACATGTGTAAAAAAAATTCAAAAAAAAGGTTGTTACGTTGAGTTCTTTCGAGTTCTTAAAACTCAAAGCAGTTCTCAAAAGAAATCAATCATATATATATATATAACATATCTTTTCAAAATTATTATTATCATTACTATCTTATCATTAATAATATTATTATAAACTTTATTACCTATTAATTTTTATAAAACCGAACTCTTAAATTAAACCCATCTGTTTCTATTTAATATTGGATTAGTTATTTAAAAGCCCAATAAAATAATATTATATTATTTTAAATTATCAATTAAGTACGAGTCCCTAATCATTAACAAATTAACCGGTAATCCGATTTATAACCGAACCTCATCGTTCATTGTTTCCAATATAGTTTCTTCATGGTTCCAGGTTCATTAATATATTACATTATTTATTTTTAGCTAAGGTGTTTATCATTTCAAGTTGGATTCGTTCGTTTTGTTCACAAGCTTTCTATATGTCCATCTTTAATTAGTTCTCAATTCATCAATCGAGGTGAGTATTTTCATACCCCTTTTTCCATCTTTCGTTTTGGGGTGACATTTCATACTTGTTAAACCAAATGCTTTAATTACTTGAATCTTTAAACCCACAAACGTGATTGTATACTTTAATTGAATAATTGCTTGATTTGGTGTTCTATGCTTATTTGTCTATGTGTTTATCGCTTTTGGATGGTGGAACTATAAATCCTAGACCATTTGGTAATGGCAAGGTGTCGTTAACGCAATGCAATTAACGATAACTATAAAATCCTAGACTATTTGGCATCCCCTTATAGCTAGGTGTCGCTAACTTGTTTAGCGATAACTATTTATCCAAGTTTATAGCTTTTATTTATTGTTTCGTATACAAGTTTTGTGGCTTTTTATTACTATGTACTTATATGCTCAAACTTATGAATTGCTCACCAACCTTTGTGTTGACAAACTTTATTTTATGAAATGTTACAGGTTTGACTTTTGTTGACTTGAGGACTTGACGACAACGTTACCAAGACTATTAGGATATTAGTAAAACGAACAATATAATTGCTACTTGTATCAACTTGTTTGTGTGGACGAGATGTGTTGTTTATTGATACGTTGAAATAAAATGAGTTAATTAAATATTGTCACTTTAAATAGTGTCTTGTGTATTTTGGCAATCGGTTGCACCCCGGTATGTTCCACCGCCTTTGGTCGGGGTGTGACATAAATAAAGAAGTCTTTTTGCATCCGGTACACTTTGTTTTATTCTTCATAATATAAGTGTTTATAAGATCTTTTTTGTATGTCAATAAAGGATTATCCAGCAATACATGTCGTGACTGAAATAAAATTTCCATAGATGAGGCATAAGCCGAAATACAAAAGATGAAATTACATAAATTTGCTAGTCTACTTAGGCACGCATGCCGGAAAGAAAAACATATCTATATGTAGCACTTCTTTAAATGGGCCCCGTTCCAAGTTCTAGGGATCTCAGTCCCGTCCAACTTTTCCAACTTGTAGGCACATTTAGACAACACTTTTTTAACTATATAAGGTCCTTCCCAAGTCGGGGCAAACTTGCCCGGAGGCTCTTGTCCGGAGGCTTCATTGTTGCGGAAGACAAAATCTCCAGCATAGAACTCACATTTTTGGAGCCACGAGTTATAATACTTTTGCAATTGGCGTTTGTAATTGTGCTCGCGGATCGATTCTAGTTCTCTCCTCTCCTCTCCTCAAGGAGGTCAAAATTCATCCGGAGTTCGTGATCATTGTCATCGATCAACAAAACTCTTGCGGATGGAATCCCAATTTTGACCGAAATCATGGCTTATGTGCCATAGGTTAGACTAAAGGGGGTCTCAGAATTACTGGAATTCTTTTGGGTGCGGAAGGCCCAAAGTACATGGGGAAATTCGTCAACCCAACCCGTCCGTTTAGTCCCTAACCTTGCTTTGATTCCTCCCTTGATTGTCCGGTTGGTTCTCTCAACCTGACCGTTTGCTTGTGGGTGGGCTACAGATGTGAAAATTTGAGATATCTGCAATTCTTTCAACCATTCCCGTAGCCTACTATCCGCGAACCGAGTACCGTTATCACTAACGAGTTCCAGCGGAAGACCAAACCGGCAGATTATGAATTCCCACAGGAATTTCTTAACACTTGTTGCTGTTATGGAAACAACCGGTTTGGCTTCCACCCACTTCGTGAAGTAGTCAATGGCTACTATTAAGAATTTGACACGTCCCGGGGCTTCAGGGAAAGGTCCCATTATGTCGATAGCCCATTTCTGGAACGACCAAGATGAAGTGACTGGAATGAGCTCGTTCTTTGGTCGTAGCGTGTTAGGAGCATGGCGTTGGCAAGAATCACACTTTCTGATTTCATGCACAGCGTCCAGGTTCATTCCCGGCCAGTAATATCCGACATTCATCAATTTTTCTACGACCATGCATGGGCCAGCGTGAAGACCAAAGATGCCTTCATGAACTTCCCTGATTAAATAGTTCGCGTCCTCGGCGTCCACGCATCGAAGTAGTGGACCGAGGAAGGAACGTCGGTATAAAACACTGTCGTGCATTTGATAGTTCAAGGCTTTGTGTTTTATCTTCCGGGCCCCGGCTTTTCCTTCCGGGAGGACTCCTGATCACAAGTATGCTATAATGGGTGTCATCCAGGATTCCACTCCGGTTTGGATTACCAAAACTTGATGTTGCGGGAAAGATGGGCGATCCAATATTTGAATGCGGATGTCTTTAGCAAAGTGCTCGAAATACGTTGAAGCCAGCTTGCTGAGAGAATCCGTCGACTTGTTCTCGCTTCGTTTTATGTGAATCACTTTGCATGAAGAAAATTGAAGCATCAAATCTTTCGCCTGTGACACATATGAAGCCATTATGTCATTCTTTGCTTCGTAAGTGCCATTGACTTGTCCCGCAATCAACATGGAGTCCACGCGGGCTTCCAAGTGTTTTACCCCAAGCTTTTTGGCTATCCGTAAGCCTGCCAGGAAAGCTTCATACTCCGCCTCGTTGTTAGTACTCTTAAAGTCTAACTTTATGGCGTATGCAAACTCGTGGCCTTCGGGATTGCTAGCCTGAGGCCTGCGCCAGATCCCTCACTGCTTGAAGCCCCGTCTGTGAACAATGACCAAATTTGTCCTTGCTCCGGAGGTGCTTGAGGTTGCTGCTCAATCAAACATTCTTTTTCTTTGTGTTGAGGAACTTCAGTGACGAAGTCAGCCAACACCTGTCCCTTAATTGCTGGCCTAGGTTTAAATTCTATCGCATGTTCACTAGCTCGATGGCCCACTTTGCCAATCGCCCAGACAATTCCGGCTTACTGAGAACGTTCTTGAGTTTGTATCCGGTTAAAACGTTGATGGGGTGTCCCTGAAAGTACCTGCGGAGGCGGCGGGCCGCATAGACTAATGCTAAAACAAGTTTTTCCAGCATTGAATATCTTGTCTCTGGGTCTGATAATGTTCTACTGACGTAGTAGATCGGTGTTTGAACGTTCTTCCGATCTGTCAGGAGGACAGCCCCGATAGCAATGTCTGATGCCGACAAATATAACGTTAAAGGTTCCCCCGCATAAGGTGCTGTCAACGTGGGCAGTTCCATCAAACATTTTTTAACCTCCAAGAAAGCTTGTTCCGCCTCCGCGGTCCATTTGAATTGTGCTTTCTTGATGCAGTTTCTTAGTGTTGAGATAAAAGGATAAGATATGGCTGCATGATTTGCCAGGAAACGATTCAAAGCAACCAATCGACCATTGAGCGTCTGAACTTCCTTGAGGGAGGAAAGAGAGGGCATGCGGGCTACAGCTTGGACTTTATCCGGATTAGCTTTGAAGCCCACACCCGTGACAATTACTCCAAGAAATTTTCCTTCTTCCATCCCAAACGAACACTTAGCTGGATTCAGCTTCATGTTGATACTTCTCAAGGTTTCGAATAACTCTTCGATGTCCCTCAACATTTGGTGTTCCTCAACACTCTTGATCACAAGGTCGTCCATATAAACTTCTAAATTTCAACCAATTTGGCTTTTAAACGCTATGTCCATCAATCGCTGATACGTGGCCCCCGCATTCTTTAGCCCGAAAGGCATCATTTTGAAGCAAAAGGTGCCTTGATCGGTACGAAAGGCTGTTTTATCCTCATCACCCGCGACCATGCGGATTTGATGATAGCCTTTGTAAGCATCTAAAAATCACTTGAATTTGAATGGTGCCACAACATCAACCTTGAGATCTATTTCTGGTAGAGGATAGCAGTCCTTGGGACACGCCTTGTTTAGATCCTTGAAATCTATACACATCCGCCACGTCCCGTTGCTTTTGGGAACGATAACCGGATTGGCGACCCAGGTCTAATATTGAATTGGACGAATGATTCCAGCCTGTAAGAGGTCTTGAACTTGCTCGTTCATTGCTTTTGTTTGTTCCGGACCCATCTTACGTTGTTTCTGAACAATTGGTGTAAACATCGGGTTTACCCTCAACTTGTGCTCCGCAATAGTCCGCGGGACACCAGTCATGTCCGCGGGTTGTCATGCAAAGACGTCTACATTCTTTACTAGCAATTGTTTCAGAAAAGTCCTTACTATATTAGAGATAGCAGGTCCTATTGTTACAGTCTGATCAGGAAACTTTTTGTTTAAAACCCATTTTTCCGGTTCAGTCCTCAGAGATTGTTTTGGAATCTGGCTAGGTTTTGAGCTTTCTGTAGCGAAGAAATGTCGATTGACATGAATTATCGCTACACCGGTGCGGGTTGGAACCCCTACCACACCGTGAGCCGTGGACGGGTGAGCATTGAAATCTCCAATCGCTTCTCGTCCCAAGATGATGTCATGTTTCGACGTTGCAGATAAAACTAAAAATTCGACCTCCTCGGTTCTTGAATGAATTCCATCGCTTAAAGTGACTGGGAAAGAAATCACCCCTCGCGGGTGCATTATTTCCCCTCCAAATCCTGACACAGGAGCATGGATGGGTTTCAGTCTTTCCTTATCCTCTTCATGAAGTTGTTCAAAGCACTGTTCGTACATGATATCTGATGTACTACCAGTGTCAAAGAAAACATATTGGGAGCGGTAATGACCGAAGAGGGCGGTGATAATCAGAGGGTTCTTGTTACTGGGACCTCCCTTGACTCGTGGAAAAATTACTGGTTCGTTTTTCCATTCTTCTTCGTCAAACTCTCTTCTCTTTCCTCCCATATTACGTCCGCCCTGGATCATATGGACATTCAAGTCCTTGACTTGCTTTTTAGATGGGCCCTGGTTGTCCCGCATGTGAGCTTTACCAGTCCCGGATTTTCCATCTTTCACTAGGTGTCCAAGTTTCCCGGACTTCACAGCAGCCTTGATCTCGCTTTTCAAAGAATTACATTCGTTCGTATTGTGACCAATGTCATTATGAAACGAACAATGTTTTTTGATGTCGAGGAATGATCTCCTCGTGAGTGGCTGTGGTTTCCGAAAATTCACATTCTCAGTAGTGAGAATTTCTGCGGGAGTCTTTGAAAGAGGAGTCCACCTGTTGGGACCTCGATTCGAGGGTCCTCCTTTGTTCTTGTTGCCGATGAAGGATCTTGCATCGAATGGCTTTGATGTTTCCGTGTTTGGCTGAAGTCTTGACCAGATTGGTCGCTTTTCTTGTTTATTGGGTCTCGTAGTTTGAAATTCGACTTTAAATTTTTGCTTTAAATTATTATTCCACAATATTTTTCAGTGTTGGCAAACAACTTCGCCGCGGTCATAATATCGTCCCATTCTTTCGGAATTCCATCCCTACCAGTGAGTGTGCGGATCAACTCGTCACACTTGACATTCTTGCAGAAGGCACCACGAAGCATGTCTTTGCTGATCCCACCAATGTTCAGACTTTCGTCATTGAACCTGGTAATAAAATCTTCTATAGATTCGTTATCACGGCGGATAACATCCAGAATTTCTGACAGGTCACGCGTGTGCTTCTTCTGCTGACTGAACTGTTGTGAAAACTTCTTCACCAGATCATCCCAGCTGCAGATTTGACCGTCAGGTAACTTCTCAAACCATTCCCTCGCTGCCCCTGTTAGTGTCAATGCGAACATGTGACACCAATAAGGGAGCGTCCATCCGCTCACACCACCTACAGCTACGAAGTTTTGGAGATGATCACTTGGATCAGTCATGCCATTGTATTTACCCACCGATGTAGGTATCTTAGCATTGACAGGAAAAGGCGCTGTTGCAATGCTTGCTATAAATTTTGACTTCTCGGCAAAGGCTGTCGGGCGGTATGGCTTGATTAAATCCTCCTCAGCATCACTATGATACTCGGTGTGGCGGACTACGTCCCGCGGACGACTGCTCTATGCCCTTGAACTCATTCTGCTATCACCCGTGTAGAAATTGTAGTCTCCCGGGTGATACATTGAATCATAGCTGTCATACTCATCGAAGTAAGACGGCATCCGCATGTCCATGCGAGGACGAGGGCACAACCTTCGTGGTTCAACAAATTCTTGCTCAGTTTGTTGACTGTGGCGGATCTGACTTCCCCTTACCGTTGGAGGAGGAGAAAAAGATCTCCGGGGAGATTCTTCGTAAGTCAGAGCGCGGGTGTGAAGATGTGCATTCCGCACTCTCCGCTCGTATTCCTCTTTCAGGTTTTCTTGCTGGACATGAAGCCATTCTTCCGGAGACAGTAGTCCCCTAGATCTGGAATTATGACGGTGAGACCTCGCCATTAGAATCACCGGAGTCATTTTCCAGATCTAATACTGATCGAGTTCGGTGGGTCTCCCTCATAATTCGTCCAAGGTCCCCCGTATTAGAACCTTCTGGAGCCATAACATGTCCTAAATCGGTAGGAGTTGGCCCAGTTGGTACAGTGATACGCTCAAGGGTACGACCACCCGGTGTTGTGTCGGTAGTTCGTGAACCCGGAGCTGCCACACGTGCAAAAACACTCGAGGCAAAGCCTTCAGGTATTTCAATGTTATTCACACGTGAAGTAAGTGCAGGAGTTCCCGTCGGCCCCTTAGGAAGTTTACTCATACTTTAAACGAACCGAAAAACCAACGAAAATTTGTGCTGTTATAACACCAAAGCGGATGGCGCCAATGAAGAAACACGGATCCAATCCCCGGGTATGGGTCCTGGATCCAATTAGTCCACAAGGTAAAATACGATAACTACTAACACAATATGAGCACAACTTCTCGAAGTCCAATGACCGGAACCTGCAAAACAGACACCGTGAGTCTCGTTACAGGAAGGACAAGAGGGGGGGGGCTTCCTGTAACCACCCTCCGGCATGAGAATCAGTATCGTTCGTAAGGGGGGAAGTACTAAAGTATACAGACTAAGTGTAGTCATAGTGAATGTCGATGAATAACTCATGCAGGTTGACAAGGTATTTATAGCCGAAGGATGTGGGAAGGTGATTGGGCCAACTGTCCTCTTCTAGAAGATCTTTGATAACCGCTTGGACGCGTGTCCCTTTGTGATAGGTTGAGCTATACGTCCCATGTGCATGGTTATAACAACCTGGACACGCGTCGCCTTATGATATGATGGACCATACCCTTGCCATGTGCATGGTTGTAACAACCTGGCCAGGTGTCCTTTGCTCATTGGCAAGCGAGTCACGTATTCCTCAAGTAATCAATCGTGGATATTCTTCTAGAGGGTAGATAGTTAATGACAGCTGTCCAGTTGGCATTGCCTTCCGGTCATTTTGGCGGACAAGTGTCCTGTCCCGCGAATGACTTCTGACGGTGCGTGGATGCTTCCGCGTACGGTGCGAGGACGTTCTTCCTCTACCGTGTTATGCGGGTGATCCATATGTCCCGCGGGTGTTATATGAGGGGTTCCACTACGACCCTCGAGTGGTATTCAAGGGTATTTGGGTGTTTTTAGTACCCTATCTCTATAACCGCAGATTTAAAACGTATAAAACCGTAACCCGTTAACCCTTTTGGTCTTATTTTGTTCATGGGTTCCAACTTGTTGCTCCTAAAGAAGGGGAACCACTATCTAACATAAACATAAAGAATGAACTTGTAACACCCGTAAGTAAATGCAGGTTGTTATTTGCGAGTTATTAGACATATAGTTTATCAGAAAAGGATTACAATTAGCATGTTGCCCATGCCTTATTTAGATTAGGTCAAAGAATGTTCTTTTTGTAACCTCCATCCCTACTTTGTCGAGCATTATTATGTTCAGCTAAATTGCTTCATAATCATCACCTGCTATGGAGATGTGTGAATGCTATAGCTCGAGCCTCTAAGCATGTGCAGAGAACCGAAATGGAGGTTTGTTAATGCTTATTGCTCTTGTGTTTAATTTAATTGTTAAGGGTTTAGATGTAGATACAATTGCCGATAATTAGGAGGTTTGTTAATGCTATTAAGGTTTCTCTGTTCGATTTTCCGACCAGATTTAAAATCGACCACCACAACCTCCGATTGCCTCGTATTATTAATGATCTTTCTTCAAAGTTTACCTTAATAGGGTTTGTTATAGCAGATAATTGTGTGCCTCGCCTCTATTAATGTTTTTTAATCTTAACTTTGCAGGAACATTGTGTAGTTTTGATGATTTCTCAGCCTGTGTTTCTTGACAACTACCAGACATTTTGGTAAGGGTATCTCAAATGGCACTATTTACCCGATCCGCCATCCTAAGCAACCGCCTTTACATTCGTTTTTACGGGCAACCCGTTCGCACGTTTGTCGATGCCCGAGTCAAATGGGTCCGAGACCCATACCTCGACTTCGCAGTCGAAAAAGAAAAAAACCTAAAACAAATCATTTCACTCAAAAACTTAATCATCTCTCAACCCTCTAAAACCATCCCCATTTCAACCATATCCGCTTACAAAACCACTTTTAACCTCCCGACCACCGCTCTTAATTTCTTCCAAAAATACCCTTCCGTGTTTCAAGTCTTCCAACCAACAAAACCATCCTCCCTCCCTCACGTCAAACTCACCCCGCCAGCGCTCACCATTCACAACGAAGAATCCAAGATTCTTTACTCGACCAGTTACAAAAAAGATGTAGCCGAGCGATTAACAAAATTATTAATGCTCACACGTCTGGGAAAACTTCCCTTAAACATTATTGATTTATTACGCTTCGACCTCGGTTTGCCACATGATTTTATCCTCACATTACTTCCCGACTTCCCTGATTATTTTCAGATTTGTAACATGAATTCAAACATGTTTGGTTTAGAGCTGGTGATGTGGCGAGACTATCTTGCAACCTCGGATCTGCAGATAAACAGTGCGGGTAAAAAGGGAATTCCGATTAAGTTTCCGATTAATTTACCAAAAGGTTTTGATTTGGAAAAGAAAGTGAGGATCTGGATGCATGAATGGCAGAATCTGCCTTACATATCACCGTATGAAGATGGATTCTTTTTATCACCAAATACTGATCAAGCCGAGAAGTACACAGTGGCGGTTTTGCATGAATTAATGCATCTTTTTATATCAAAAAAGACTGAAAAGGAGAATTTGTTGATGTTAGGGGATTATTTGGGGTTCGGGCCTCGGTTTAAACGGGCTTTGGTGCATCATCCCGGGATCTTTTATGTTTCGAATAAGATTCGGACGCAAACTGTGGTCTTGAGGGAGAGTTTTAAGAAGGATATGTTAGTCGAAAGGGGTTTGTTGATGGGGATTCGGTATCGGTATCTTCATCTTATGAATCAGAAAGTGAAAGCGAAGAGGTTATTTAACGGCGTTAATAAGCGAGTGGGTGGTTATGTTGAAGGATGTTAATGATTAGTGTTTTGCCAAACAGGTTCGGCTTCAAACAGGGAGAGAACGACTTTGCTTGTTATTATTATGTTTAATAAAAAAAATACTTGACTGGACACAGAAAATCAATTAAAAAAATTAACAAGAATATAAATAATAAAGAAAAAGAGAGAAACAGAAACAGGGGATGTGAGTCAAATCAAATGAATGCATCATTGCCAGAAACTGAGGAGAGTTACCAGAAACTCAATCGGAGACCAACGAATCTATCTGCTTTCTTTCTTTGAAGGTTAGATAGATTATTATCTGTAGAAATTATTTGTTTTGTTTTGTTTTATTTCTGTAAATCACTCATTTTTCTTGAGATTTTGAAACTGGATTATACATGCCCGAAAGGCAAAGTCAAACTAGATGAGATTGCAAAGCTTGAAAATCTCAAAGTATTATCTTTATCATTGTGTGATCTTGACGCTAGGATGATCACAAGCCCCAGTACAATCGTTGAGTTTGTGTGTTCTCTTCCAAAACTTCAAGAGCTTGAGTTGGATTTTCAACGCTGCAAGGTAACTAAGGGCGGGCTCTACTTTTCTTGTAGTTGATAGAAGGTGGTGCGTGCTAACAAGAGCTTCTCTACCACCTTTTCCGGCCTCAAGGCTCTTAAATTATCAAAAATATGTTTTTGACAAGGGTATGGAGTTAACATGTGGTTTTGAATTGATTAGGAGCTGCCCAAATCTACAGAGTCTTGAAATCACAACTGGGTATGTATCATATTGCTTTTCGTGTAAAATCTCATATATGGTTTTGCATTTGAATGCTAATTAGCTATTCTTGCAGGATGTTGTCTCGCATTCTCACGTAGATAGACTACAATACAACTTGGCTTTCACAGCTTGAAAGTGTGATGTTTCAATATTTGAAAGGCTCAGAGAATGAACCGTCTTTGTTACAGTGTTTACTTGCCTGTTCCCCTTTCCTAAAAAAGATTGTTATTCGTCCCTACTCGTTTGGTGCGATTACGTTGGAGGAAAAGTTTCAGTTTGCTAGTAAGTTGCTAAAGGTGCATCGAGCCTCCCCTATCGATCTATCTTGATTTAATTTCCTGAATATCTGTATGAATTTATGGCCCAGTTGTGCTTGAAGTAAGGTGACATTTTGTTTCTTACTTTAGAACACGAGATTTTGATAATTTCAAACTCATGTTGGTGTATGATATTTGAATCTTGGAAAACAGAACTTGATCTTACTTTTGGTAAACTTTTATGCACATCTAATAAAAAGTTCTACCAGTTTTAAGCCCGTGAGTTATTTTCCAAACTTTCAAGAGCCTTTATTTGAATTTTGTGAAGTGCAATGTAAGCCTACTTTGAGCAGTGGAAATATGTTATCTATCATGTGTCAGTGAAATGAATTTGTGGTCCCTTAACATCAAAGTGAGTGAAATATATGTATTTGTATCGCATTTTATACTCATGCCTTTGAATACTATTTGATCATGGGGGCTCAATCCGAGGATAATTCAGTGCCAATGCATTACAAGTTTATAACACAATGGGACAACTGTAGCTATGAAGTGTGGTGCTTGAGTACATGACTGACCATCTACATCATTATTGGCAAGTTAATGTTTGCTTACAAGTTGTTGAAGCCGAAGTATATATCTATTAGTGTAAACTGTGGTTTTTGTCCATGTGGTTTATTCAAATATACGGTTGTAATCCAATAGTTAATTTTCGATTTTCGTCTATGTGATTTCATTTCACTTGCATATAAACCCGAGAACATAACTATCTACATCAATATTGGCAAGTTAATGTTTGCTCACAAGTTGTTGAAGCCGAAGTATATAGCTATTAGAGTAAACTGCAGTTTTTGTTCATGTGGTTTGTTCAAATATGTGGTTTTAGTCTAATAGTTTCAAATTTTCGATTTTTGTTCATTTGCTTTCATTTCACTTGCAATTAAACCAGACCCCACTAACCCCTTTAAGTCTGGTCGTTAAACCCATCCGTGTGCGCTTCACATGATGGGCATACTTGTCCTCTTTTCCCAAAATAAACCCCAACTCTAATTCACAAGCCCCTCACGTGAGGGGCTGGATGTATTTGGGAAAAAAAAGACAAAACTGCCCCTCACGTGAGGGGCACAACGATGAGTTTAACTATAAGACTTAACGGGGTTAGTGAGATCAGGTTTAATTGCAAGTGAAATGAAACCACATAAACGAAATTGCAAATTTGAAACTATTGGACTAAAACCGCATATTTGAACAACCACATAGAAGAAAATCGTAATTCACTCTCTATAAATTAGTTTAATTATTTTGAAGCATCGTGGTATTTCCCACATTTTTTTTTGTGAATTTGTTTATTATTATTCGTTTGGCACAACTGGCTAGAGGTGCATGGATCGGGGTTTTCAACTACTTGGTTCCGAATATGGAACCGGGTTTGGGGTATGTTTAGGTTTTGAAAAACCGGGTATCGAGAGAAACCAAATAGAGTTCATGTACGGGTATTGAAAAAAAAGCCCAACCTTGTGTACACGGATAGGGTATGACTAGGTTCAGGTTTGATCGTGTATGGATTCATACTTGGTTTTAAATTTGTATGGATTAGGTTTGTAAATCTAGGGTTTGTTTTTCTTACAATTTGGGGAAGGAATGGAATCAACCATTATATATGGAATCTCATTCCCTAAAAACTATACTTTCTCACCCCATTCTTTTTTCTTTTCATTCCATTCCTCTTTCACTACACCCTATCAACACCACCACCGCCACCACCGTCACCACCACCCTACCGCCAACACCACCTGACCGCCGACGCCACCATCTGACCACCAATGACGCCGCCACCACTACCGCCACCACCACCACCACCACCATCACCTCCACTACTACAATCGTCACAACCACCTGAGTGCCAACACCACTTGTGTCACCGCCACTACTACAATCGTCACAACAACCTAATTACCACCGTCGCAAACACTACAAATATTTTTATTATTTCTATTTCGTTCATGTGTTTTTTTTGCTACCAAACAACATAAAGTAGTAAGTCATTCCATTCCATAGGTTAACCAAATATAATAAATGAATAGTAATGATCAATTTCATTTCTGTCACACCCCGACCAAAGGCGGCGGAACATGCCGGGTGCAACGGATTGCTCAAGAACACAATACACTATTAAAGTGATAATATTTAAACTCAGTAATTTCATTCAATCACAAAAGTAACACATATTGTTCATACAAATAAACACCAAATACAAGAAATAAATATTATTCATTCTTCTAATAACCTAGTGGTATCAAATTGAATGACATCTTCAAACTCCAAGTCAAGTAATAATCAAACCTGTAACAATGCATAAAATAATATTTGTCAACACGTATGTTGGTGAGCAATTCCATAGTTTTGAGTATATATAATACGAGCGAAATCCAAAAACGTATATGAGACTATAAATAAAAGCATCGATCGTGGATATAAAACATATGTAAATGAATATCCTTTCTAACCGGTAACAACCGACATACTCGGATAATGATGCCCTATGCTACTTGCACAAGGCTAAGTAGTTAGGGGTGCGTATGATAATACTTATTGCGTTCCACAAAAACATAAAATAAACACTCGTGCTTGTAAAGCATATGAAACATATAACACACAATAGAGCAAATATTCTATACACTCTAAAGTTTGTGGTTTGAAGATAGAGTATTATAAATCGTTCTTGTTTTGGATAAGTATGCATGTTGTTACCCCCAAAACATAAAAGTGAAAACGAGGGATGAAATGTACTCACGCTAACTAAGTAACTTGAAAGATTGATTCGTGAATAATCGGAGATCGGTTTAAAGAGCAAGACCTAGATTAAATGGGTCTTAAGTTAGTAGGTAGTCTTGAAAGAGTTTAAAGTAAAATATGACAACTAAAATAAATAAATAAAGTTTATGGTTTAAAATGTAAATATTTGAGAAATGAAAGACATGTTTCTTGAAAAATAAGTTTACACGAAACCGGGTCTTGGTATTCCATTCATAAATATTACTCAACCTGTGTCAAGTAATTATGTGGGTTATAATGCACTATTGCAAGACCCTTTGTTATATAAATACCAAAACGAGGTTTTAATCGAGTGTTCGGATTTGTCAATTTGAGTCTAGATAATTAACTAAACTCAAAGTCAACTTTCCAAAGTGATAAATGTTATGAGACAACTCAATAAAAATCAAAAGATTTAACAAGTATATAGTTCTATTGTGAAGAACCTTAACGTCCGTTAAGCGAGTATTTGGTTTCACCGGTCCAATCTTGTTATAAGATCAAGTTGGATTCCGACACACCAATTATGTTGAGAAAATAACTTAAAATTAGTTTAAAATACATTCTTGAAGAAAAGATAAGTTTCGGTGGCCCAAAACACACTTGTGTGTCTTAAGCGAGTGAACTCGGTTTAGTTCAGTTTTGGTTCGGTCATTGACTCGGAATGATACCGAGGATGATTGCCACATACCCAAATACCATAGAATATTGAAATGATTTTAGAAGTTATAATATTCAAATCTTACATAAACATGTTTATTTAACATTTAAAACAAAACTAGTAAACAAGAGTTCGGTTTTGGTTCGGTTCTCAAATCGGGATAAAACCAAGGCTAGTGACCACATACCCAATACCATGGAACTCTTTAAACATGAATTAGAAACTAAACTACTTACAATATAAACAAGACTAGTAAGCATTAAAAGAAATATAGTATAATCAAGGACTATAATGAGTCCTCCATGTAGCCTTGCCTTGTAGCGTATCACCTCAACCGACCATGGCCGGAGAAGGTGAAAGCCGAAGGAAACAAGGGGTGCATATTATATATATGTTGTACCACAAGCTTCAATTAGTAAGTAATAAAACAAAATTAAAGAATGGTTGTTGTTTGTTTATTAAGAAACCTTGCAGAGTTGGAGTTTGTGTTCTTTGTTTGGGAGAGAAAACAAGTGAATGAACAAGATGAAATGAAGAGGATAAGCTTGCTTATATAGGGTAATGGTCACAGTTTATTTCTATGTTTTATACCAAGACTTTCATGTTTTTTAAAAGGTTTAAACAAGCCAAATAATACAAACAAACATAAAATTCCGGAATTGAGAGTGCAGGGGTGGGGAGGCGCTGCGCGACCATGCCCTTTCTCTTGGCCGCGCGGCGCGGCGTGGTCAGGGGGGTGGTCTGGTCCGTTTCATTTCGCGAGTCGTTTGGTCGTTTTCGATGCGTTTTAAGCGTTTTAAAAGCCGTAAAAAGGTGTTTTTGAAATCCGACAATTATGAGATGATTATCTAACATGAAAACCCATTATTTTATATTATCGAAAGATCCGGTTTACAAATCGGGCCGGTTTACAGTTTAGTCGTACAAACAAGTTATCCAAAATTAACAAATGTTACAATTTCCTTGTCCATTCCATTCTTTCTTTCATTCCAATCACCCTCAATTCCATTACTCCCAACTAAACATACCCTAGACTGCAATATACTCTTTAACAAAATAAAAATAATAAAACAATGAGTGATGACATTTAGAATGCATAATATTTAATGTATAATGAAATTACAAAAAACAAAAATAATAAAAAAAATGACTACTCATAATGCTTCCAAGTATCAAGAGCAACCAATCTTGAATGTTGGCGCCCTCATCAAGTTTAGTTGGAGACTCTCTCAGAAACCTCGCAAGGTTCAAAGCGGTAAGGTAGAAAATCATCTTTTGTTTTCACGCTTTAAAGTTTAAGCCAGAAAATGTTTTCTATTTTTCAGCATGGTTTGCAATTGCTTGGGCTGATTGTTACCAACTAATTGTCCCATAGCGGTGGTAATCGTAGATCCCATGGTGGTGTAAATCGTAGTTCCCATAGTCATGGATCTCGTACTAACTGTGGTGGAGGCTGCAGTAGTGTCAGCCATTTCTACAACGAGATCAAAATAGAAGATATGTATTGGCTTTTACTAAAACCAGAAAATTTAAAGTTCGGTTTACATAAAACCGAAACAACTTTAAAAAACTTGCAAATAAAAATAATCAATAAAAATTTAAAAACAAAACATGAACGGATGTTTGTTTTTTAAATTTGTTTTGAGACCGTAGGACCACAGTTCACAAAATTAAAGCATAACAATAAACATTAAATTTCCATCAATATTGATTACAATACAAGTGCAAAGAAAAGAAAAATTACATTACATAAAATTAAATTACACGAAATTAAAGGCAACATGACTACATAAGAAAATGAAAACTAAATAAAACGAGTGTTATCTAAAGATTTACGTTTAACAAAGGTCCCTTAAAACATATTTCAGGCCACCCAGGTGAATCCATCTATCTCCCAGGGTACAAAAGCTAAAGCAGTGTGCACAACTGGGATTAACTAGCACCCGAACTATACCTGGAGCTAAATCATGTAAGTCAGAAACGAACAAACATAACTATATTGTGGTGCGAGGTTGGGTGATGTGTTGCGAGTTGTGTCGGTGTCGATGCTTCCTTCAATCTGCCCAAATATCCTTCTATTTATAGCAAGTGAAGTGTGTTGTGTCATTGAACACGTATCACTATCAGTATTTAGGTGAGCTCACGCGTTGGCATGTGGTGGGCTGACTCACCTCACTTTTCAACACATGGTAGTTGACTCACTACTGAACGTGACACCTGGAAACCGATGGCATACACTCGTACAGATCACGACACATATCATGTGAGTCATCGAAACTGACGACACTTGTCTTGACCCGATACCACACCTGCAAAAATACTAAGGCAACTCTCAAATGGGCAAAGTGCAAAGTGCACCATCAACATACTTGTTTTGGTTTTTAGAATATAATCAAGAAACACACTAGAACGTACTTGACTAATGGCGAATTGAGGCTGATATGGCTCGTAGGAGTTCGGTTCACGACACGAAGTTGAGTTCGATTTCAGAGAGCTTGTTTAATGAAATTGAGAGTGTGTATGGGTGCGACGAGATCAGAGGGACGATTTAGAGGGTTAGTAATTATTCATACAATCAGTTAATTTGAAGAATTAAGAACCGAAAAAACGTTTTAAGGTTTATGACCAAATTAAAGTCCATTATACACATTGAAGATCGTTTATAGTCGTTAGACGCGCGAATAGGATTATACCGTTGTTGCAACTTACATATGAGTAAAACCATATTAAAGGATGGTAAATATGATGTTAATGGATGAAAATGGCATGCTTCTTGAGTTCGATTAAATTACAGATGTGAAGGAGAGAATATTAAGATAAATTTCATCTAGGTCTCTTAGGTTTGAATATGGAAACAATACAGGAACTACACTAACAAAATGACTAAAGGACTACTCAACTAACCAAGGACTAAAAAAACAAATTTTAACAAACATAAATGAGACAAACCTATACTATTGATAAAATAAACAACCAAATCTTTATTAAATATAATAGGTTCAGGCTTTTGAAAAAAAAAGAATTTTGAGGAATGTCATAGTATTCTCAATTACTTTTGGAAATTTTGTTCCGTTATTAAAAAGAAGTTGATGAGTAAAGGGTGAATAAACGAGTCTTAAGATACGATGAGGTTTGAGCGACGTTGAAGACGTTTGATAAAGGATGATTGAGAAGAAAAAAAATATCAGCACCCACTTGATATAATACATTACATAAATAAAATGAACACAATAATTAAGGGCGCATGAGCAATGGTCAAGATCTTCAAGTGCGGCAAAAGTTACAAATGAAATACGATAAGAGAACTTATATATAGGATATACCAGCGGCGTATCCACCATGTTCTTATCATATTGCATTTGTTTCATTGACCGAAAATCACATTAGGTTATGAATTATTATACACTACTGATTTCACTATGATTCTTATGCGGAGACCTTTATATATACTTGTGCACCCATAATTATTAGAGTCCTCGCATGATCCACATAGCTAGTTTGTTTTGGGTTAAAGGGACTATAATAATTAAATAAATTATTACACAACTAAATAAGCATAACCACATAATTCCTATGGTAAACACGTTGTTCCACAAGGTTTTCTTGCGAGATTAATTCATAAGAAGCTGAAAAAGGAGGAGCATTGAAGATCAATAATGGATTTTATGATTGGAAGGGATTTGGAATTTACGTCTTGGGGTTACATATCATAAGCGTCAACACATATATGGAAGCAGGATTTGCTTTAGACAGGTTAAACGGTTGTACTTGTACCGCTTCTAGTACATAACGATGACTGAAGGTAACTATATTGGCAACTAAGTTCAATGTTCCGATATCTATTGTTGAGCATGCCTTCAATGACCATGCTCGTAGATACTTGGTTATAGATAGTTGGTGTGTAAGGCCCCGTTACCGGTGCCTCACGTTGGACGTTGGATTTACTCATCAACACAGTTCTAAACATCAGAGTTAAATAAAACTTTTTTCGATTATTAAAACTTTCATAAAACATTACGTGATAATTCATAACTTGTTTTAATCAAACATTCTTGTCTTTCTAATAAACATAAATTCATAAAACAACTTGTGTCATCAGATGCCAGCTCCTTTATTCATCTGCCATGTACCCCGCTCAAGCTAGCTGCCTCATCCCACTCACCTGCGTACATACTAAAAGTCAGCTACGCTGAGTGAGTTCTAGTTAATCAGGTAACATACAGTACATCACATGTTTATACATATGCACCCGAAGATACAAATTATATAACCTGCGGTCACACCCCGACTTAGGGCCTAGGCGTGTGACCACAAGTTGGTACCTGTCTTGTAAATTTATCAGAGTATTGGGTTAATTTTTAGCGGAAGACTTTATGTTTGAATATAACATTAATTTACATTGAAAATTTACTCGGGAATTATATACCCGAGTATTAGTTTTCAAAATACATGTTTCATATTACAAGGATTTGGTTTATAAAAAACGGAGCCATCTTGTACGCTCTTCTATCTTCATTAAGACTCCAATCCTTGCTAATGCTACTTATGCTTAATTACCTGCAATGGGTTGCAAAAATACGTCAGCTATATGCTGGTGAACACGTATGACTCTATAAATCATTTGAATGACATTACAATACAAATATAGTTTTCTCTACAAGCTCAGCAGAAGCATTTCTACTTCTGGTCTATGTACCATTGCCCTACACACACAATTATTCCCGAGCCACGTAGCCCTTAAAGGGAAGCTAGTTATGACCATTAGCCTGCGGCCACGTAGCCTTTGAATGATTAGGCTGAATGGTTATGTTTGGATCAAGACACAAGTGTATTCGGTCTGAGTTGATTTTATTCTCTACTTTGTGTTATAAAGTTTTAGAGATCACATAATCTCATGTACTTATTGACTGACTCGTCGAGACAAACACCCGTTCATCTTATCGAGTATAAATATGTTTTTGACTGATTGAAAAGGTTAACGTATTCACGTTATTAAAGGTTTGAACGTATTCACCTGTACCGTCGGTGTTGGAAACCTTGACAGACTGATTGATTGTGAATGATATTTAACCTATACATAAATAGGTTCGTATGTATGTTTTGAATGATTAAGCTATGATTGTAAGTCTTAACCTTGAAATCGTTTATCTTTGATTGTGAATGAAAAACACTTAGTTTTTATGTGACGTTTGATGTAACATGCTTTGGCTTATAGGTCATAACACATTGGTAAGTTTCTCCAGGTAAGTAAACGGGTCCCTCGGTTGATTGGGATTTATACGAATTACTCTTCCTTAGGAAAGAAACTTACTACTAATGATATCACCCTTATAGTTACTACATGCCCGTCAAAATATATCTTTTGTTGACATTACTTCACTATGAAGTAACGTTTATTAAAACTCGTTTATGAATGTTTATAGAATGTTTATAAAACCTTTCAAGGTTAAAGGCCATAGCCTTGATTGATCGTTCTAAGCTATAATTCAAATAACTTAAACATAACTCCTACCTTAGATTGGATACTTAGATTGATAATAAGAAAAAGGCAGGATCTTGATCTACTCGATTATACGATTGCTAGCTTGATTATAACTTCGTTCCTTGCACGAACTACGAGAAAATGGCAAGTCGACTTGGTACGGCAATGGGGCACGCCTTTCAAGGTTAAGTGTGTGTAAATGGAGGTGTGTTTGGGATGAAATGGTTCAATACCCGTCACCCCCTTTTATAGGCTGATTCCGGACCCCATTGCGGTACGCGATGGGTTCCTTTACCCCGTCACGTACCGCGGCGTTGCAATTTAACGCCGGCTTACCAGCTTGTAACACGTGGCCTGTCATATCGTGCCACGTGTTGACACGTGGTTGGACACGTGTCCACTGACTCAGAAAGGCCATCGCGCTATGCGATGGGCTTAAGTTTGCCCCGTCTCGTGATGAGTGAAGTTTTCAAAATGTTCATTTTTGGTCCCTATACTTTCTAAATTAGTATTTTTAGGTTGAAAACTTAAGGGTAAAAGACGCGGTGTTACACCTGCTTACCTTTCTTGCATACACATATTATCAAATACTTTCTTTCTTTCATTCTTTTCTTTTCTTTCATACTTTATGTTAAACCTTACTTTACATAATTCTACGTTTTAAAGAGCATTACGCCCTACTGCCTCGAGTATTATTAGGGCCCGGTTCCCTTTTTGCCTCGAGTATTATTAGGGCCCGGTTCCGTTTCTGCCTCGAGAATTATTAGGCTCGGTTCCCTTTCTGCCTCGAGAATTATTAGGGCTCGGTTCCCTTTTCTGCCTCGAGAGTTATTAGGGCTCGGTTCCCTTTCTGCTTCGAGAATTATTAGGGCTCGGTTCCCTTTCTTCTATACAACCTACCATACCTGTATATATATTCATAATCATAATTTCCATGCATACATACATCATTCATACATCATATATAACAATTATATCTTTTAACTATCCCTTGACGGTACATGCAATATCCGAAGATCGTTCATGCATCGTCAAGCCTTCATTCATACATAAATCATGTAAGTTATACACTTACCACTCAAGGTAAGTGTATTAACTAATCACATCGAGTATGCACACAGCCCCGAAAACATAACAAGGAAATGGGGCTAGAAACTCACCTGAACTCAGTTACGTTCACCGTTAATGGTTATTCCTTTCTTTAGCTGAGCGTGACTAACTGTATAACAATTACACGTATCAATTAACTATCACTACCCATGTCGCGTTTCTAGTTTATTTATAACCCTCAACGAACACGGGTCCGGGGCAGCGCCCCTGACAGCGGGGTTCTAGGGGCGGCAGACCCTAGCAGGGTCCAAGGGGCAGAGCCAATTGATGGGGTTAAGCTGCCAGGTTAGCTTTGAAAAATTTTATTTCCATTAACTGTCTTAACATATTTTTTATTAGAATTCTAAATTATTATTTTATTTGCTAACTCATAAAGTTCGAGGTCTTCTTTGTAATTAATCCATTCTTTTTTAAGTCCAGGGACCTTTTTGTCATTCTTTCAAACTTTAGTTCATTATTTATCTCTTTTAACGAATGGGGGGGGGGGGTTCATAATGAATTGACTTATTCATTATCTCATAACGAATGGACTTTTATAACGAACTGGTCTTTATAACGAATTGAACCTTTATAACGAATTTCCCTTACAACGAACTGGGGGTTCATTCGTCAGTTCTCCGTTAACGAATTACTTAACGAACTGCTTCTAATTCGTTATAACGAACTGCTTTTAATTCGTTATTTCAACTTAACGAATGGTCATGACGAATTAATGCCACTTCGTTATTTTCCCGCTAACGAATTAGGGTTAGGTCAGAGAATGTCAGAAACATTCACTAACATTCCTTTATTCTCGTACACATTTTCCGGCGCCGTCATCGCCGGATATATGGGTGGTTGCCGGAAAAACGTATTTTCGCACCGTTTTCATCGTTTTTCGTCCCGTTCGATCCAGATCTGAGCTAGGGTGACCCCTAAGCTCATCTTTTGACCGGTTTATACCCGATCCATCCGGATCTCGTGACTTTAACGGTTGAGGGTGTCGGCTCGTCGTTTCGCAACTAGATCTAGCGGGTTTGGATCCATACAATATCATACTATCATTACCTCGGGCTGGGATCGGTTCTTCTTCTTGGTTTCGGCTAGAGAAAGAGAGAAATAAGAGAGAGAGTTTAAGTGTGTGTTTTTTATGGTGGATGGAGTTAGTGGAAATGAATTGATTAATGCATAAGTATGGTTTATATACTATAGATCATGGGCTCAAGCCCATGGTCTTTTCTTCTTTCCTTTTTTAATCCAAGTCCATAACCAATATCTATTTAACCCAACACTTGCCCGACTCATAATAACTAATATTTTTATTTTATTAACCGAAACGAGAAAACAAGATGTTACATGGTGTTATGGATATCATATGAAATCATGATTTCTCTCGTCTCCGGTCCACACAAATAGAGAATATAGTTGTATTTCATATTATATAATTAATCAAAATAGAATGGACATCTTAACGGAAGAAATAAAATTTATTAATATTATTGAAATTTTAGTACATGGATCTTTATTGATTTAAAAAGAAATTAAAGAAAAGACTAATCGTACAAGTATTTGAAAACTTGAACTTTGGTTGATTGATGATTTTATCGATATCGGGTCTTTGAGGGTATTTACCTAGGAAGTGACAAAACCCTATGATTGTTGGTTGCTTGAAGTTCCTTTGATGTTAAAAACACGTGCAGGAGCGCCCTGGGTTACTTGATAAACTTTATTGAATTGATTAGCTTGGTTGGGTTGAGTTTGAGAAAGTTGGGCTTGGATAGACTGAGCTGGGTTATCTTGGTTGGTTTGGGCTTGGTATACGTGGATTTGATTAGCTTGAGCTTGGTTCCCATAGATTAGCTTGAACCCTAAATGGGTGAAAGTAAAATTGACTAGCAAAACCCCTCTGACCGATAAAATTAATAGAAGTCTTTTGTTAGTTAGATAAAATACACAACTTTTATGCAGACAACTTACCAGAAAAACTAATGGAGATTGGAGAACCAAGAAAAGAAGATGAAGAATGATGACTTTTGAAAGTCAAAGAAGGAAGAACTCTTGATTTCTAGCTTAGAATTCGACTTAGATGCATGTAGATCACATAAATTTAAAGTGTGGCAAAGGTATTAGGGTATAGGTTATGAATGAATTGATCAAGGGTTTAGGTTTAAATAACTCTAATTAATCAATTAAATCATGAAACTTGTGAGATAAGCTATGGAAATAAGTGAGGGATAATATTTAACTACAATAACATCAAATAAGCTAGAAAATACGTGAAAAAGGTCCTCCGAATAAAAAAAACGAAAAAACAAATTACATGGTCTACACACCCATCGCACTACGTGATGGGAAGACCTACAAACTGGTCGCGATGCGCGACAATACAAAAGTAAAAAAAAAATCATATTTTTAAAAGTTTAAGCTTTGACCCTTGAACTTTATAAAATGTCATTTAAACGTAAAATAAGCGATTTTAAGCATGAAAATGGATCTAGAATTCCTAATTAATATAAATGAACATAAAATAATATTTAAAAATTTCAAACGGGTCGGGTTTTCAGATTCAAAAATAAAATAGCAAATGTTACACCACTAGCTCACTAAGTTGAGCCTCTTAGTTTCGCTCCTCGGTTTGAGTCAGCATCGTTTTTCATCCCGAGCTTGAACTGCCTTGTTCAATCCTCATTGCTTCTGAATTTCTTCTTTCTTTTCCATCTTTTCTTTGTGGCTGTGATTGAACATGTTGAGTGGGTGTTTGTGTTAGAGAAGGGGTTGTTGATGCTAGACTGTGGTTATCTAGTAAAAAATAATTAATAATAAGTTCCTAATCATCTAAGCAAGCTAGGGTAAGTAGGATGTCGAACCACGAGGAGTATGTGGGCAGTGTAATATGCAACCAATTTCAAGAATTATGAAGTGAATGTCAAAAGTGTTGATCACACTAGCAAATAGTTTGGATTTAATATTAATAAAGCAGTTAAACAAAGCAAAGTTCAATCAATAAGCAGGGCAAATCACGCGCGGGTTTCAAGAAAGTAAATAAAAGTCATCTCATGTTAACTTAACAGATTAATTGTCAAATATCAAATCAGATTGATTAACGAGCTAAACCTTAGGCATCAACAATCGCTAACACAAGGCAATGGTTATCAAACAGTCCATGCCAGTGTGAATCAACTAAGGGCAGTTGTATGCTTCATCATATTCAACTAATCAAATCAACCCTATATCATAGCAATTATCATAGTAACTTGCAAACTAATTGTTCTAATCGAAATATACCTAAACCGATTGAGTGCACAATAATACCAAACAACAATACTTATAGATTTATTAATAACAATTACAAATCATTCATTCTTGACACATGAGAAAAACTGTAAAGTACAATACTCTACATCCCTTGTATGATTCGAGAGAAATTAGTTGCCCATGGTCATCATATGATCATCAATTCTTGATTCAGGATGTTGAAACATGAACTTTGTAGTGATTGGAGGTGTTCTCGAGCTCCCAAAATGACTGAAGTTCGTTTAAAAAACAGCTGGAATGAAGTGCCTTATAATTTTGGGTTTTTATGTCTTATATAGCAGTTGGGCCATGTTTTAAACTGAATTTCACGATCCAACGTAAGCTACTCTGACCCTTGCGTAGCTTACTCAGGGTGAAAATCTCTTACTTTGCAATCTGATTGCCTTACTCGGAATCTGACTATCTTACTTTGATTTAATTTGGCATTCGGAGTAGGCTACTCCGGAGCTGAGTTTCAACCAGTTTGTTTCTTTTTGTTTCCAACACTTTTTAACGGCTTCGATCTTCCCGAGATTTCAAATCATGCTCGTAAATGCCTCTAAATAGTATCTTTAACTCTCACTAGCCTACAAATTAAAAGCATACTTGAGTACCGAAACTCAAAACAAAAACCAAGTAAAACTACTAAAATAGAACCTAAAAATAGATGATTTACACCCGACCATCAGTTGCGGATGGGGCTTGAGTAGAAGTACCCCCATAGCCGTATGAAGTATTAGTATTTTATTTAGCTAGAGAATGGAGAAGTGCTACGATGCCATTATTATTTATAGATAAAAACGGTAAATTGTTGAAAGACTTAATAAAAAAGTTTATTTATTATTTTTTTTAATTCTAAAAATCGCCCTAAATATTTTTACTGTTCACCGGTTATTGCTCACCTTTCACTGCTCACTATATTTGCGATTACTATTTGTGGTTACTGTTCACTACGATATTGTTAACACATGCGAATACTGTTCACACATGCGATACTGTGTTAATCGGTATTGTTCACTGCGATCACAAATTATTTTTTTTACTATCACCGAAGTGTTCACACTTTTAAGAATCCAAAATCACTAGAAACTCACTGATCCATGATCCAAAATAAATGTTTAGATCGGCAATACTAACACCCAAACAATCAAGAAAGCCACAAACTTTAATCTAAACCACCACCAAATCGTTGTAGATATAGCTTTTTGAACCAAATCTAAACCGAACCAAGAACACCAAAAATGACTATCAGATGATTTATGAACAGATATAAGGTTTAAAATACTCCAAAACCAGCAACTAAGCTAAATCAAATCTTAAATCCAGCAAACAACTCTATCATAACCCGAAAAGATGATCCATCATCATCATCATCGTACTCAGTATATCCCACCAATAGCAATGCTATGGTAGGGTCTGAGGAGGGTAAGATGTAGACAGCCTTACCTCTATCCCATAGGGATATAGAGACTGCTTCCGGTGAGACCCCCGGCTCGATAGTAGTTTTGCATCAAGCCTTGGACATAAGGCACACAACACTCAATCATCGGGACACCGGCTGATTGGTGCATGTGCCCTTGTCTTTCGGCTATCAACGCCACCACATGATGCCTGATTAACCTTCCGCCACTTTTAACGTTATTTTCATGAGATTAGTAAAATAATGTCAAAATTAGTGTAATTTTACTTTTGCCCACCTGAGGGTTCACGCATATATACATTATATGCGCGCACCGCAAGCAGGGCGTCAAGATGATCCAAAAACCCTAAAAAGTTGAGCCGAACCTCTGATGCCCATTATAGGGCACCCATGCTCCCAAGATTTTCTATTAATGGACCCAAATGGGTCGGTCTAATGGGTTTCTTACAACCAAAAGGCCCCGGGTTCATACAATAGTTAAACGAAAGCTAAATGAAACGTAAAGTTACATAGAAATACTATCGAATACATAAGTCTTCTAAATACAACCTTACAATTAGTATCTCAGGATTCGGGAATTGACCATGTTTTATTATAAGCATGTATGAATCTCACGGTCCTTACCCATTTTATGCTCAATCAGACTTGCAAAATTAATTTTATAGTATATTAAAATAAACAACAAAATAAAGTTATGTATGAGAAAATAAATAAGGGGGGGGGGGGGGGGACCAGTGAGTGAGTGAAATTTGGGAAAATCAAGTCTTCTAGGGTTTGTAATATATATAGTTAATAGTTTTGCTTAAACTATATGATAATTAAGACTAGAGAAGTTATTAAAAAGAAACTTTGGATCAACAAACATTAATGAACATAACGGAACGTAAACAAACACGTTATCAAACGTGAATGAGACCTACGAACTTCCCGTTAAAAAGTCCGCCTAAGGTTCGGTTCGTTTACGACCCTAAACGTGTATAAGGAGAAAGGGAGAGGGGGGGGGGGGGGGGCAGAGTTGACATCCATTCCGCCGGAGCTAGGTCATCAGAAACGGAATCTGCTTTCTTTCTTTAAAGGTTAGAATGTGTTTCAAATTCATTATTTTCTATGATTCTTTTATGAAATCACTCAATACCCATTATTATTTTGCATACTTGGATATTTTTTTTAAGCGAAATCTTATAATCGTTACTCGATGCCCATATTGAATCGTTACTCGTTACTTGATATTGTTTTTAAGTGAAATATAGCTAGGGTTTATAAAAATTAATTGGGGAAATCAGTAATCTAGGGTTTAGGGTTTGAAATTGAAGGTTGTTAATTCCATAGGTTTATGTTTGTGATTAATATATTTCATTTTCTTAGAATAATGGAACTAATTCAGGGAAGACATAAAACACCCAAGTTTGCACCAGAGGATTTCATTAGCAGCATGCCTGATAACGTGCTAACTAATATTCTTGATTGGTTGCCATTACAAGATGCGGTGAGGACGGGTGTATTATCAATAAACTGGAGGTTTAATTGGACTATGATTAGCCAACTCGTATTTGACGCGGAATTCTTTAACTATTTAACAAAAACAAAAGCTAAAAATAATTATGTGGGAATTATAAGTAGGATTCTTCTTCATGTTAAAGGTGTCATTACTAAATTTGTCCTCTTCATAGACAACTATGGTTACCCCGTGTTAGATGATGAAGATGTTAATAACTGGATTTTGTTCTTGTCGAGAAAAGGAATTAAGGACCTTAGTCTTATGAACAAGGATAAAACACAAGTTGAGTTGTCTACTCATATTTTCTCTTGTATTGAGTTGAAACATATGAAACTCCATAATTGTTATTTTCACCCTTCGCCTACTTTCATGGTTTTCCAAACTTGTTGAGCTTAGAGTTGTGTGTACAATTTGGAGAAAACACTGAACTTGGAAAGTTTTTTACTCGGTGTCCTTTACTTGAGAGTTTGACTCTAGATGATCTCTTTTTACTAGACAAAGTAAAAGCGGTTGAGATTGCCAAAGTTGAAAATCTCAAAACCTTGTCTTTGCAATTATGTGATCTTGACTTTACGGGCATCATAAGTTCCGATACAATCTTTGAGCTTCTTGGTTGTCTTCCAAATCTTCAAGCGCTTGATTTGGATTTTTATGGGAGCGAAGTAAGACTAAGTTGTGTCTTTGCAGTTTACTTTACAGAAACATAGTCTCATTTGTTCATAATCTATTAACTAATAAGTAATAGTATTTGGTATCATCTGAAATGTCTTTATGATTTCTCTAATCATTTTTCTTGTAGTTCATAGAAGGTGTTGCTAACAAGAGGTTTTCTATCGCCTTTCCCTGCCTCAAGGCTCTTAAATTAACAAGAATATATTTAGAGAATGGTATTCAGTTATCATGTGCTTTTGAATTGATTAGGAGCTGCCCAAATCTGCAGACTCTTGAAATCATAGCAAATGACTCGGTACGTACCATATTGCTTGTCTTATAATCTCACATATAGTTTTGCATTTCAATGCTAGTTAGCTATTCTTGCAGGGTGCTGCCTCGACTGCTCAGGTAGACTACAATTCAACGGGACTGTTGCAGCTTCGAAATGTGATATTTGAATGTAGGAAAGGTTTAGAAAATGAAGTATCTTTGATAAAGTATTTACTTGCATCTTCCCCTTACCTAAAAAAGATTGTTATCCGTCCCTACTTGTCCAGTTTATTTATGTCGGATGAAAAGTTTACATTTTCTATGAAGTTGTTGAAGCTTCACCGGGCCTCCCCTGTAACTGAAATCAATCTCCTCGAGTTTTAGTTGCTTTTAACATCTCCTATATTTGATGCATATTTGTATGAATTTACGGGAAAAATGAAGACGTTTCCGTTAGTCTAGTATGAATTATGGTTAGTTGGGAATGAATATGAGATTGTAAAGGTGGATAATTTCACACTGTTGTTGGGTTTGGTAGTGGTAGTTTTCTCTTGGAAAACTGATCGGTACCAGTTGTGCAGTGCTTTTATTTTTATTGAATAAAACTTAATTAGAGTTATGTGAATTAATGTAAAAGTAAATAAATTAAATGAATGCGTAGTATGTAATGTACAAATTTTATTTAAAAAATGTACAAAAATTTTATCAGTAGAAATTTGCTTGCTTGTTTATCTGTAGAAAATTGTTTTCTTTGGTTCATGTTGTTAGGTGTGTGGATCATGTTACTGCAATTTTTCATTTACTCATTTCAGCGTGTGTCTGGAGACCGTCTCTAAATGCCGATTTTGGTGTATATCATATATGTGTTGTGTGACAGTCTATTTGAGGCTGATCAGCTTTGGCTCGAGCTCTTAAAACCTCTTTTGGTTTTGAGTTTTTATCGTCGTTTGCATCAACCATTCCCAGTTTAAACAGTGTGGGTTTGAATTAGACAACCAGAAACTCTGTCGAGGTCGGGCCAGTTGACCCGCTTTAAAGGTTAATTTATCCCAGTACAAAGGAGGAGGCATGTGTAGGGTTTCAACGGTGGTTCGGAACGAGAACGGTCAAATATTTAAACCCGTTTTAGTTAATAATTTCGTTTAAAAATTTTGAGTCAATATTAATATACCAACTTATATTAACGAACTATAAAAAGCAGCGGAATATAAACGATTTAAACGAACCATAAACGGAAACCCGAACCCGGATCCGATTACAACGTTACACGAGTCGATTAAATAATAATAAAACAACCATAGTTAAAGTAGTCGATATACCTCGGTTATCGAAACCGGGAAGACACCGAGAGCTTAACGAATAGTGATAGACTTGACAAAACGAGATCTGGCGGCGTTGGTGATCCGGCGGAGCGACGACAGCGGTCCGGCGAAGCAATAGCGGCGGCAGGGTGGTGGTCCGGCGGTACAGGAGCGGCGGAGATGGTCCTCGGCGGAGCAGCGGCAGCGCAAGCAGCAACAGCAGTCAACGAGCAGCAGCAGCTACCAGAAAGACGCAGACGGCCGGAAAAACGCGGCTGCCGGAAAAACGCGGCAGCCGGAAAGAGCGGCGGCACAGTCAAGGGAGGTTGTTGTGGTGCTCGGAATGGCAGCAGTAGCACAAACGCTTGTATATGACTGGTGGAGAAGATGGCTAGCAGTGGTAGTTGTTCTAACGGCCGGAAAAGACCTCGCCGGAAAACCGTATCGCCGGAAAACGGCGCCGGAATTGCGGCTGGAGGTGAAAGAGATGGATTAGGGTTTTATATTATTTTGGGTTGGTTATAAACAAATGGATATAATCCTATTTATAGTAATGTAATTAGGGTTTAAACACTTTAAACCAATTTGGGCTTAAAGCCCAAATACCAAAACAAAGCCTAATCCATCTTTGATTGTGTTGGGCCCAGTCAACATGTAAGTGGGTTAATATATCGTTACCCTCGGTGTAACTCATACCGGGTTGTATTCGGGTCGGTCCGCGTTGACTTGACCCGAACCGACCATTAAATCCAACAGTCTCCCACTTGGAACGCTAACAGCCAGAGGCGTTCTAGCTACACATAGCTGTCCCCAACCAAATATGACATTTTAAATCCATAACCAAAGTATCTTGGAATACCTTATTGCAAGATAATGAATTTATAGTAATCGTTGTCATCTATCCTTTCTGTATAAAACATCAATTGAACAATGAGACATGGATCAAATCAATCTCATACAGCGTTCAATTATTTCAGTACTCGATATAGAGTCAAAGTGTTCCATTCAAACACACAGTAAGTTTGGGTGAGGCCTCACACTTTACCAGTTTGCATCAACGAGGACGCCAATATGTCTAACTGTTACATCTTAATGTAAGGGTACAGAATCCCATCTTGACTACATACAACTCCCACTGAACTCCAGAACATTCCCAATCAATGCCTTTATGGTTGGCAGTTACGCAACAGCGGTTGACATGATCAAAGAATATTCCTCGGTAAACGAGAGTTCTAATATGTATCTCAAGTCTTAGGATACTAAATGAGCATACTATTATCAAAACATCTTATGATCAAGATCCATGAAGATGATTTGATGCGAGTTACATCCAACGTCATTCATAATGAGGTCTGTGAGATTGGAAGTGAACTGCTTGAGTCCAAAGTAAGAATAGATTCAGAATCTTTCCCACGAGTCTGACCGACTATGGATAATTTAGAATACAATATTCACGGATTAAACGTATTAAAATTGAACACAGTTGTTTTATTCAACGTTTGCATTTAACCATTAAATCAAAAGTGAACAGAGAAGTACAACTAATTAAACGTTCATACATCCAAATACTAAATCAAAATAAGTCACTAGCAAGTCTAAGCCCGATAGCATCTCTATGCTGATCATGCTTGTCCTGAGTCATCGGCTTAGTGAACGGGCCAGCTAGATTTTGTGTCTACTTTGCTTATCACGATGTCACCTCGTTCCAATATTTCCCGAATAAGATGGAACTTCCTTAGAATGTGCTTGGTTCTGTGATGAGACCTTGGCTCTTTGGCTTGAGCAATAGCACCTGTGTTATCACAAAATATCTCGATTGGTTTGTGAATACTCAGAACAACATCGAGATCGGTGATGAACTTCTTCATCCAAGCAGCCTCTTTAGCAGCATCTTATGCAGCTATATATTCGGATTCGGTGGTAGAATCCGCCACTACACTCTGCTTGGAGCTCTTCCAATAAATAGCTCATCCATTAAGAGTGAAAACGAAACCTTACTATGAGCGAGAATCGTCTCGGTCAGTCTGGAAGCTAGCATCAGTGTAACATTTTACAGTGAGCTCCTCTTCCACTCCCCCAAACACCAAGAACATGTCTTTGGTCCTATTCAAGTACCTTAGAATGTTCTTCACAGTAGTCCAATGGGTAATGCTATGACTCTGTTGAAAACGACTGGTCATGCTCAAGGCATACGAGACATCAGGTCTAGTACACAATATAGCATACATGATAGAGCCAACCGCAGAAGCGTATGGAATTGCTTGCATACGTTTAGATTCAATGTCCGTTGCCGGAGATTACGATTTGCTCAACATAGTTCCCTTAGTCATTGGAACAGCTCCTTTCTTGGAGTTTTCCATTGAGAAGCGTGCCATTACTTTGTCTATGTAAGTATTTTGACTTAGCCCTAGAATCCGCTTAGATCTATCTCTGTAGATCTTTATTCCTAGAATATATGCGGCTTCTCCAAGATCTTTCATTGCAAAACAAGATTCCAACCGGTGCTTAACTTCCTTAAGCATAGGAATGTTGTTTCCAATGATCAGTATATCATCCACATACAAGATGAGGAATGATAAAGTGCTCCCACTAGCCTTTCTGTAAACACAAGGCTATCTTCATTTTTGACAAAACCCAACTCTTTGATTTTCTCATCAAAGTGAAGATTCCAGCTTCGAGATGCTTGCTTAAGTCCATAAATGGACTTGTTCAATTTGCAAACCCTATTAGGATATTTTGGATCGACAAAACCTTCAGGCTGAACCATATAGACATCTTCAGAAAGATGTCCATTAAGAAAAGCAGTTTTGACATCCATTTGCCATATCTCATAGTCATAGTATGCAGCAATGGCAAGCAATATCCTAATTGACTTAGTCATAGCAACGGGCGAAAAAGTTTCATCATAGTCAACACCTTGAGTTTGAGTGAAACCTTTCGCGACTAGCCGTGCTTTGTAGGTTTGCACATTTCCATGCATGTCGGTTTTTCTCTTGAAAATCCATTTGCTCCCTACTACCCGACTATCGGGGGGTAGCTCAACCAAGTTCCAAACTTGGTTATCATGCATGGATTGCATCTCGACGTTCATGGCATCTTGCCATTTCTTGGATTCCGGATCCAAGATAGCAGATTTGTAGTTAGTAGGCTCGTCACCAGACTCGGCTACTAATAAGACTTTGGGACAATCTAGATGCCATAAGTATCTAGAATTTGGTACGGGAGTCCTACTACTTCTGCGAACGCTCGTGTTCATGTCTGATGTATCAGCAACAACAACTTGTTGATCAGACGCTCCAACTTCCTAGGGGTTGTTTGTGGTTCTTGAATTTCTTCAAGATCGACAATGTTATGTCCAGTTCCTCGATTGATAAATTTCTTCTCGAGAAAGTGGCATTTCCTCTTGATAGAAATCGTATTTGTATCAGGAGAAAGTGTGTAACTCGAATGGTTTTTTAATGTTGGGGAGTGCTAAGACAGGTTCCGACATAACCGCTTCCTTTAATGCTTTGAAAGCTACCACGCATTGCTCGTCCCATACCCACAGTTTATTCTTCTTGAGCAGATCAGTCAATGGTGCAGCTTTCGACGAGTAGCTCATGATGAAACGACGAAAATAATCAACCAACCCAAGGACGAACGAAGCTCCGGAACCTCGGTTGGTGCTTCCCACTTTTGAATCGCCTTTACCTTGGCTTCATCCTTCACTAGTTTTCCTTCCTTAATCCGGTGACCCAAGAACTCCATCTCTTCCTGGGCGAACGCGCATTTCTCCAATTTAACGTATAGCTCATTCCCTCTTAGTACTTGGAAAACTTACCGCAAGTGCTCCACATGATCCTCCATGGTGCGGCTATATACTACGATATCATCCAAGTACACCACCACAAACTTGTCCAAGAATGGATGGAAGAGCTTGTTCATTAAGGTACAAAATGTTGCTAGTGCATTTGTAAGGCCAAACAACATCACAAAAATTCATACGATCCATAACTTGTGATGCAAGTCGACTTGGGATCGTCTCCCTCGGAAATTCTTACTTGATAGTAGCCTGAACGCAAATCCAACTTTGAGAAGTACTTAGAATTACCAAGTTGATCGAACAAATCAGCAATGAGTGGTATTGGGTACTTGTTTTTCACCGTGATTTTGTTGAGCACATGGTAGTCAATACACATGCGCAGAGATCCATCCTTCTTCTTTTGGAACAGAACCGGGGTACCATATGGGGCTTTGGAGGGATGTATGTACCCGACATACAGCAACTCTTTGATTTGTTTACGTAACTCTTCCAACTCCGGCGGTGGCATGTGATAGGGAGCCTTGGACGGGGGCTTAGAACCTATTTCTAGCTCGATCTCATGATCGACTTCCCTTCGTGGTGGAAGCCTCTTGGGTATAACGTCCTTGAACTCCTCCAGGACTTCTTTGATCACGGTTAGCATGAAAACCGGTTTGTCTCCTTGACCCTCCACCTTTGCTACAGCCAAGTAGGATAGCTCCTTCTTGTTGCATCCTTTTCTGAATTGTATGGCTGAAACGGTCCTCGACCCTTCCTTCGACCCACGCTCCATGTTCACCATACAAGTCTTCCCGTCACAAGGAATGCAAATGGAATTGGTGGATGGCAAGAGAATGGCTCGCACTTGATTAAAGAACTCCATACCAAGCACTACCTTGAAGTCATCCATTTCAACGATGGTGAAGTTAATTTGCCCAGCCCAATATCCAATGTGAACATGAACGTTCTTGGCTTCCCCAAGTACTGGCATAGGGTTGGTTTTACAGTCTTGATGGCACCATTCCTCAATCTCCACCATCTTATGTCTCCACCATAACGCCGCGGTATCCTTCAAGTAGAACTAATCCGTGTTGATCTTCCCTTGATCATCAATGATACCGATCCCATTAAAGTATTGTTCCATATCCGACAAGAAGTTCTCCATAGCCTTTGCTTCTCGTTTACCCATAAATGGAGATGGTTTAGGAACGTCTACCCTTGGTCCCAAGGTTAAGACGTTTCCACCAGCAGCAGTGTTCACCATGGCATTGGTGCAATTGTTGATATTGGTCTCAAGCCCAAGTATAGTTCGATGAACGTCCACCGATTACCTATCCATGTCTTGACGCCCCTAGATGATAGAATCCTTGATCATCAGCTGCATCTCCTCCTTCATGGTATCAAAAGTAGCCTTCTTGTCCACACGAAGGTCACTTAGATCAATCTCCAACGCTTCCACTCGTTGGACAATGCCATCGAACTTAGCCTCCAGTCTGGATGCTGCATTCTCTAATTTTGTCACCCGTTTGTCCAAGGACCTATCCTAAGATATACCACGACCTTTCCTGCTTCCATGGAGCGAAGACTCATCCTACCCACGTTCTCCTTCACCGGAAGCAATTCCCAAGCCTACAACCTTTCTCGAATCAGCCATTTCCCAATCAATCAACGTGCTCCGATACCGCTTGTCACATAGTGATTCACAAAATCTCGTGCGGCTCTTAGACACTTTCTAAGATCAGCCTAGTATACCCAATGCTGCAACGATTCAATAACTTCGACAAGGGAAAGAAAGATTGTTTAAAGGGAACTTAGATTGCTTAGAGAACTTTGTAAAGCAAGTGATTTTATTGTTGAATTATTGGATGATTACAAAATAGCAAGGTTACAAGTATTTATACTTACACACTCATGTTCTAGGACTTTCTTTGTAGGTCCTTCTAATAATAAAATATTACATAAATATCCAATATATTTACAAGTACTATTCTAGTAACTTTTCACCAGATTTTTCCAAGGAAAAATCTAGTTGGAAAAATCTAGGGTTTTCCGGATATTTTCTAAGTCTTGAAGACATTGAAAATGATGGAATTCTCTGGAAAAACGAGCTGCTACGGTATAATTTTAGGCGGGTCGTGACATTAAGCTGTTGTTGAACCAGAAAAATAAAAAAACCTTTTTTTATTTTTTTTTCTTGAACTCCTCCTAAAACCAAAACTTTCTTTAATTGCTTCAAAATGTTATTATATAGTAACCTGAGCTAATGTGCAAGCCAGTGATAAGTTAAGTTACAAAAGAAAAACAATCCATATTCACCTCAAAACCCGATCACCGATCGCCGCCAAACAACTAGCCTTCTGCTGCACTTAATTTCCGGTTGCGTAAACTACAATCTGCCCAATCAGCGTACTTGTTTGATTTTTGGCTCTTAACAATCAACCCTAATAATCGAAATTGGTTTCTTGGTTTGATTAAAACTTGGCTGCACAACCAGATTGTTGAAACCCTCATGATTCTGATCGTTTTCGTGGAACACTCCTTAGCCCGCTGTAGAACCCAATCGAAACTTGTTGTTTGAGTTGCTACCGCACAAATAACCCATCGTAACAGTACCCACGCCGCTGCTCTGATGTATTAGTACGCGGACACCGACTTGACCCGCTGTAACAAGTAGACCTTGATTCGGAAATGTAACTTGGTTTTGATATGCGACAACTAATAGTTCATCCTCAAGCCACTGCCCACCACGATCACCGTACCATTGATTTGCCTCACCGTCGTTCACCATTGACTTGATTATCGATTTTTTGAACTTGGCTCTGATACCAATTCAATTCCCGATCGATAAAATACACGAATTAATCGAATGACTCTCGTTTATATTAATCAGAAAATATAACTTAAAAAACTGGTTACAACTCTGAAACCCTAACTCAGTTTAACTCTTGATGAACCCTAACTTGGTTACATCATGTTCACAACCTATAATGTTTAATTATAACTCGGTTTATATAGACTAAACTAACTTGCTAGCCAAGACATTACCTATTTTAATTATAATACAGTTAGGAAACATATTATTGAATCACACGGGCCAGTAGATCTAACCCGGTTACCTACATGCAACACACCTATTAGGTTGGAAATTACGTCCAACATGATCCTCGAAAATTCTTATCGCCACAAGGCTCCTAATTCGGAGCCCAACCGAGAACCAGAAGGGATTTTTGCTTGCCTCTATAGATTTTGATCTGGAATACTTAATAAGAAATCCTTCAAAACATGAGTACCACTCATAGATGTCGCATGTTCCATCAAAATCGACCCATTCTCTCTACCTTCTATGAGTAGGAATTCTTCAACGCCGTGCAATCTTTTCATCTCGTCAAACTTGATTATCACAAGTGCTTTCGTAAGAATGTTAGCTCGTTGTTCCTTGCCACTAATATGCTCCACCGCTAACAATGTTGACTTTAAATCCAATGATGTAATTTCCATCCTCCGATAGCTGCAATGGCAATGAGCATATGCACCATTTCAAGTCTCGTTACTAGACGAAAGACCTCGTCAAAATCTACTCCGGATTGTTGCACGTAACCCTTTGCCACGAGTCTTGCTTTATATTTATTAATTGAACCATCTGCATTTCCTTTCACCTTGAAGACCCACTTCAATCCGATAGCTTTAGCCCCTCTCGGTAACACGGTCAACTTCCATGTGTCGTTTTGTTTAATGGATTTGAGTTCCGTTTGCATAGCCTTTATCCGCTCCTGTTTGTATTTTTCTTCACCAAAATTCCTTGGTTCACATTCTTCTAACTAAAGAAGTTCAATGTCCTCCACTTCCGAACATAGGACATAATCATTGAACTTTGAACTTAAAAGGTGTGATCGGAAGACGTGTATATCTTTGTAAGTTACTGTCTGGTTCATTAAGTGTTTTCTCTAAATCCGTTGTTGATGGTGTTGCTAAACTTGTTGATGAGTTGTAGGAATTAGCAACCGGAGTATCAGAATTTGTCGCTAAAGGTGCTAATGGGTTGTCTGAATTAGCAACATGAGTTGTTGCTGATTATGTAGTTGAATCTGGCAAAAAACCTGAAATTTCGTCGCTAATGTTGTCTTCCCATATGTCCGGTTAAAAGTTGCCCAAAACCGATATCAATAACCCCGTTCCAGTCAACCCAAAATAAACCCGGTGCTAGCTCTGTTCCTTCATTGTTTTGTATCGAATTAGACCAAAACCAGATCTTCTTCTCATCAAAAACCACATCACGAGATATCACAACCTTCTGCGTCTTCAGATCGAACAACCGACAAGCTTTGGACCCGGTCTCGACTCCGATATGCACTAAAATCCTAGAACAATTGTCGAGCCTTTTCAAGTGAATTCCCACTACCTTTGCATACGCCACCCAACCAAATACTTTAAGATGAGCAGTATTAGGCTTCTTTTGTTTTAACATCTCGTATGGCGTTTTCTCCTTTAGGGAACGAGTAGGAATCCAATTCTCGATGTAAGTTGTATATCGGATTGCCTCACCCCATAAGTAATTCGGAACACCATTTCTTTTACAATACTCCATGTCATCTCCAATAAGGTTCGGTTTCGTCTATTAACTACCCCATTTTGTTAAGGTGTATATGGTGCCGTTAGATGTATAAGAATGCCTTCCATGTCAGAAAATTGGTTGAACTCATGTAAGGTTGATGTGCATAAAATTATACATATTTTTAACATCAAATAATCTCGAAAAGCTACAACTTTTATCAAATAATTTAGCTTAGAAGGCTACTTATCACATTAAAATTCAATTTCGAGTAAAGCCAACCCTTAAACGAAGAAAAAAGTGAAAAGATGAAGAAAAACGAAAGAAAACCCAAGAAAACCTTCAGACACGCCCCCGTGCTCCCAGAAACACGCCCCCATGCTTCTGAACATAAGAAAAGACAAAATTCTGCAAGAAAAGACAAACACTGGACACAGAAGCATGAGGCTGTGCTTTAGCAACCATGGGGCCGTGGTCACCTTTCAGAAAATACAAAAAGAATTAGCACATGTCATTAAAAAGAACGGGGCCGTGCCTCAGAAAGCACGCCCCCTTGGTGAGTCATCATGTAAGATCTGACATAGCATTTAATGCAATTGGACACCTGGACACGGGGGGCGTGCCTCCAGAAGCACGGGGTTGTGCCTGCTTCCCCGTACTGCCCTATAAACAAAGAAGAATGTTGCATTAATCAAGTGTGCTTGAAGAAAATCTCTATACAAGTTTCTCTTATAAAAACACTCACATTATACTCATATTGAAGATCTTGTGAAGAGTTTGAAGGCTTGGTGGTTACCATTGTTATCCATCATCATCAACATTGTAACATACTGTTTTACGGTTATATATATACACACACACACACATATAGTAAAAATATATATGAAACTAATATTTCATATACATTAAGCGAATAATTGACAAGTAAAAAAGGACTATTGAGACATGAGGTATTGAGACAAGAGATTAATAATATGAGATACCGTTTAGTAATAATAAAATATATTATATTTATCCATACTATGTATTTAATGAAATTTAGGTCGAAGCATAGAGAAAAATGAGCTTGCCCTAATGGTATATTAGCAATTTTTTATAAAATGTTATATTTTGAAAGTTTTAAAAGAAAAACGAGATTAGTGTTAAATTATTTATACTAGCAAATATATAATAATAATAACCATAATAATAATAATAAATTAGAAAAATATTTGCAAGTGCTCGTGTGAAACTGTGAAAGTATATTGTAGTAACAACAATAACAATAATTAATAATAATAATTTTGTAACCAAAACATCTTGTGTACGCTTCAGAAAATAATAAGAATATTATAATATATCATTATGAAAAATGTGAATGCTTACCCAGTATTCATACAATTCAAACCGACAGTGTAGTCAGTTAATGGTTCTATAAATGGCTTCAACATATGACCACATATATTATTTCCAAACATTGTTAACCGGCACCCTTAAGGTATTATTTTTGCGTAGTTTTATTTTTCTTTTTCTTTTTCTTTACTGTTTAAATTAATTAATTAGTTAAATTAATATAACTAATAAAATTTAAATATTATTTTATTAGACTTAATTTAGAAGCACCGGGTATGAGTCACATGATAGAAATTGTACCCTTTTAGTATTTTAATAATAAGTTACTCGAAGACTTAATGGTAACAATCCACTAGAGTATGGCGTATGGTCTAAACACAACTTGTTTAATAGGTGCACAGCTAGCTTTGTTGTGTGATATGACCACTTTGGTCATGAACGGTTAAGATGAACCATGAATTGGAAATTAGTGGGTATGGTTGTTAAAACCATAACATTGTCTGGACTTGAATAGTTGTGCACGATAATGACAGTTGTTGTGTGAAGAGCTTGTAAGAATTAGAATATTACTTTCCGGATATGGATAAGTAAACTATTATATTAAATCATAGATTCCAGTTGAATTGGGAAGAGCCAAAGTAACTGAAGAAAGTGTGAGTTACTTAAACTATTTTCAAAACTATGATACATGCTCATAAAATTATTTGGACTGTAAATGATCTTGTATTTGCATGAAGAATATGGTGTTATACCCAAGGTGTTATATATATTTTAATGATCATTATATTTTCCCGAGGGGATATGCACTTTATACATCAGCAGACGTGCGTACAGTCTGTATGTGCGAATATATGATGCTGACCTTGCTTTAACGTGAAGCGGGCGGGTTATAATTATGGCATGACATGCAATGAGCTCATACTTGATTAATAAAATTGTTTTAGTACCATTTTATTTATTATGTTAGTTTATGTGACTCGCCAGCTTTGTGCTGACGTATATTTTACCCGAGCATGTATTACAGGTTGATAAACAAGAACATGGAGATTAGCTGCTACGAGTTGGAAGAGTTTAGATGCTTTATCTTGTTACCATTAAATTTCCTAGTAAGTGTAATAGTTAGACATGTAACTAATATTTTAGTTTTTATATAAGATTACGGTTCCGCTGTAAGTCTGTATTGACTGGTCACTGTAAGTACCTCGTCCTGGGAGGGGTGTGACAAATTGGTATCAGAGCTGTAGGTTTTAGTGAATTAGGTATCTAATGAGAATACCTGGGCTTTAACCAGAATACCTTAGAGACAAAAATTATTAAGACTATATCTAGACTTGATTATCCTTGAGTATGAATAATGAAACCCATTGAGAAGTCAACCTAATGTTGTCCAAAGAAAGAATGTTAAGTGATTGCCGAACTTTGTATGATGGAGGCACAATTATGTAGTTAGGAGTATCATGGTGTGTTTCATAGATTACTTTCATGCCTGGCTAGTATGGAGGTTAATAAATGACACCGCTATGATCTCGTGAATATTATATTGTACTGAAATCAGCAGATAGTAGGCATAAAAAGGAAAATGCATAGAAGAATATGCATATATAATTGCGTTAGTTGAAACCTTATAGTACTTTAACTGGTAGAATGGTGTAAGGCCTAAATTGAATATCTTAGGTATGTGACTCGGTAACTGAGTGAGAAAATAAATGCATCCGCTACCCAACAAAGGATCATAGCAGAGAAGCAAAATTTAGAGATTCAATGTGAAGGCAACCAAATGATATAGATGTCTTTAATTAACCATGAGAACAATAGAAAACAAGTCCCGACGTCGATCCGTAGACAAATTGTAGTAGATGTAGGAAAGACATTCGAAGCCAGTATTCCCAATCTGGCTGAGTTATAAATTCTTTTAGGAGTTTGGAGTTTAATTGGGAGGCACAAAGGTGTAAAAAAAACCTTTGGGAAAGGTCAACGTTACATCAAGAATTAACATTGGATCAACCAAGTGCACGTACAAGGACTTTATGTCAAGCAAATGATTGTTATGTATGGGATAAATAGATCCTTTAAAGGGTCAAAGGTAAATTAATGCAATGGATACTATCTTTGAAACATACCTTTGTGATGAAATATGAAGTGATATTTGCAATCAATAAGCTCTATTATAGAGCTAAAGATTGGTGGAAGGTCTAATAACAATTCCAATATAAAAATAAATAAATAAAAATAATAAAATAATAAAATAGAAAAAAATAAAAAAAACTAATCAAGGAATGTAATTCTTATGATAAAATACATTTAGGAGAATGTTCATATCAGAATCTCACCTATGATAAGTTGGAAAGACTTGACATATGGCATCACAATATACAAGTCTAGTAAGATGTTTTCAGGATACATGAGTAAGGAATGTTCGAGTTGAGGAAGCAATGTGAGAAAGCTGCTAAAGGATTCAAGGACGCGAGGAAGTGAACCATGACTAGGCTCCAAAACCACGAGGTACTGATTTCCAAGATAACAATAAAAAAATCTAAGGAAATACTTCACATGTATCAGGTACCTATAAGGCCCCGTTACCGGTAACCCTACTTTAGTGTTGGATTTACTCATTAACGCAGTTCTAAGTATTAGAGTTAATTAAAACTTTCGCGGAATAATAACGCTTCAACCATAACATTTTACATAACCATCAACTCTTGTCTTATAAAACATTCATAGTCATTAAAAGCAAAACTTAGTCTTTAAAACATCACAACATTTCTCCGAGATGCAAGTATCTTAGATTCTATGCCATGTGTCTTCAATCATGCGAGCTGCCTCAACTTATTTGCCTGTGTGCATACTAAAAGTCAGCTACGCTAAGTGAGTTCTAGTTAATCACATAACTTACTTTACATACACATATACGTGCCCAAAGGTACGCATTACATACTTAACCTGTCCATCATTCTTTCTTATACATTATAGCTATCCTTAAGTTATAAAGAGCATCCGCCCTACATACCTCGGATATTATTAGGGTCCGGTCACCCTTCATCCTCGGATATAATTAGGGTTCGGTCACCCTTCATCCTCGGATATTATTAGGGTCCGGTACCCTGCATCCTCGGATATTATTAGGGTCCGGTCACCCTTCATCCTCGGATATTATTAGGGTCTGGTACCTTGCATCCTCGGATATTGTTAGGGTCCGGTCACCCTTTCTTCCATACCTTCATACCATACCTTTGCATATACATATTTGTATGTTTCATACATACATACATACATCATTCGTTCTTCATATACAATAATTTATCATCAAACCTTTACCTGACAGTACATGCAAAATCCGAAGATCGTTCATGTACTATTTACATACCATACATATATAACCCATCCATCATACATACTTCGTTCAATCATCAATCATACACCATATTTATCATTCATATCTTTAGCTACAACCTGACGGTCCATGCCATATCTGAAGATCTTTCATGCACCGTCAAGAAATCATCTTACATAATTCATATAAGGCATACACTTACCACTTAAGGTAAGTGTTTTAACTATCACATCGAGTATGCACAAAGCCCCGAAAACATAAAAAGGAAGTGGGGCTAGAAACTCACTTGAAGTCGGTTACGTTCACTGTTAATTGTTATTCATTTCTTCAGTTGGGCACGGATAACTGTATAATAATTATATGCATCAATTAACTATCACTACTCATCTCGCGTTTCTAGTCTAATTATAACCCTCAACGAACGGGGGTCCGGGGGCAGCGCCCCTGGAAGCAGGGTCTAGGGGCGGCAGCCCCTAGCAGGGTCCAAGGGGCAGAGCCCCTGGCTGGGGTCGAGTAATGGACGGTTAATTTGTATATGTTTTAGTTCGTTTATTATTTAGTTTTAACTGTTTATTTTAGAACTATCGATACTTCATACGTGTTTTATTGGATTTCAGGTCATAGGCTTTAAAGTACTTAGTATGGACATGTTGTGACACGGAATGAAGACCTGGGATATCCAGCACGCAAAATGATGAGTTGATTGAAGTTTGCTGTAACTGAAACCATCGCGGTACGCGATGGGCTTACTGAAGGACCCATCGCGTACCGCGATAGGTTGTAATTTAATGTTGACTTTGTTGGTCAATCGCGGTACGCTATTGGACACGGAAGACCCGTCGCGTACCGCGAAGGGATGTGCTGACGGGATTTTTTGTTTATAACAATTTTTTCACCAAGAAAAACCCTAACTCCGTTTTTGAAGAATAGAGGCGATTTCCAGCAGTTCTGATAGGCGATTTCACTTTCCTAGCTCGTGTCAAGACCATTCCTATGATCCATATCATCCGTATTGAAGATTCAATGATGTCGTGGCTAGGCTAATCTCCTAGAATCGCACTCGGGATGTATAGTTTGTAACCTTTTACAGTTTTTCTCATGTGACTAAGAATACTTATGTTTTGTTATTGATGATTATATGATTATTGATGTTTGGTATTTCTGAGTGTTCGGTCGGTTTAGGTTTACGTTGGTCTGAACGATCTGTTACCAGTTGCTAGATAATTAGTCATATAACTGTTTGATTAGATTGAATAAGATAAAACATACAATTACCCTTAACTGAGTCACACTGGCAAGGACTGTTTGATAACCAGTGTCGTGTGTAAAGTAATTGTTGATGTCTAAGGTTTTGTCTGATTGATCAGTTTTCAGTTAATCGTTAATAATTAATCTGTTAGGTTGCATGAGATACTGTTGGTTGCTTACTTGAATTCCCGGGTGTGATTTTTTTTGTTAACTGTTTGAAATTCGTTTACTTGTTCATTGCTTAGTTCTCTGAATTTACTAAAAATTGCTTGTGTGATCAGCACTAAAAATTAGTCACTTCATAATATTAAATCTGTTACACGAATACATTGACCACATACTCCTTGTGATACGATACTCTACTTGCTCTAACTATTTAGAATAATTAGGTTTTTGATTGACTCAAACGACGGTCATCAAAATGGCCCGCTTCGTGCGGCTGCCACTACGGTTGTCTTGGCTGACCAGACACCAAAACTGCCCCGTGGAATATTGACTGACGTTATCGTCAAGGTGGAAGACTTTTACTTTCCAGTTGACTTTTTGGTCCTCAATTATGTTTCGGGTGAAAGTACCAAACAGCCTACGGTTATCCTCGGTAGACCATTTTTGGCTACCGCAAATTCCAACATTAATTGTAGAAATGGTACTGTTGACATGGCATTCGGTAACCGTAAGCTGAGAATTAATGTTTTCACACGTGGAAATAGTTCTCCGGTCGACGAAGAGTGCTTCATGGTTAATATCATTGACGAGTGCATCCCGCTATACGATTCTGTCGTTAGTTCGGATGGCACAGCGGAGACGTGTTTTTTGATTGACAGGTTACAAGTGGAAACAAACAGGTTGTTGGAAGAGGAAGAAAAACAAATGGAGATCGCAGCTGTGCGAGGAGATCGTCCACCATGGTCAATTCAGGTGGAACTACTTCCCGAGAAGATCGATACCGGGTTGAAACCGTCAATGTGGAAGCACCGAAAGTCGAGCTGAAAGAGCTCTCAAAGCATTTAAAATATGCTTTTCTTGGTAAGAATAATATATTGCCTGTTATTATAGCTTCTAACTTATCTGTTGAACAGGAAAATGCTTTGATGGCGGTGTTGGTTGAGCATAAGGAAGCAATCGGGTGGACGATAGCGGATTTGAAGGGAATCAGTCCCTCAATTGTGATGCACAAAATCTTAACAGATCCGGCTGTAAAACCCGCACACGTTGCTCAGCGGAGGTTGAACCCAAACATGAGGGAAGTGGTGAAGAAAGAAGTGCTGAAATGGTTGGATGTTGGCATTAGCTTTGCCATATCAGACAGCACGTGGGTGAGCCCGACACAGACAGTACCGAAAAAAGGCGGGCATCCAAGTCGTCAAGGACGACTCAGGTAACGAGGTCGCCACCCGGCCGGTAATCGGGTGGCGCATTTGTATTGATTATCGTAAACTGAACGCGGCAACATCAAAAGATCACTTTTCGCTTCCGTTTATCGATCAAATTGTCGAAAAGCTATCTGGTCAAAAATTTTATTGCTTTTTAGATGGGTATTCCGGGTATAACCAGATAGCTATTCATCCTGAAGATCAGGAAAAGACTACGCTTACGTGCCCGTACGGCACATTCGCGTTTAGGCGAATGCTATTCGGGCTATGTAACGCCCCCGCCACCTTTCAGAGGTGCATGATGAGTATCTTTTCAGATATGGTAGGGGAGTCTTTGGAAATTTTCATGGATGATTTTTCGATTTTCGGCACATCTTTCGAGTCATGTTTAAACCAACTCGAAAGAGTTTTGAAAAGATGTGTCGAAACGAACTTGGTTCTTAGTTGGGAAAAGAGCCATTTTATGGACCAAGAGGGAATTGTATTGGGCCATGTTGTTTCCAGTCGTGGGATCAAGGTGGATCGGGCTAAGGTCCAAGTCATTTCTACTCTACCTCATCCCACCAATGTCAAAGGCATTAGATCGTTTCTGGGGCATGCCGGGTTTTATAGACGATTTATTAAGGGTTTTAGTGACATTACCAAACCCTTATGTAATTTATTACTTAAGGATGCCCCGTTTGACTTTAATGATGATTGTGCTAAGGCTTTTGACATTTTGAAATTGAAATTAGTTGAAGACCCAATCTTGCAATCACCCGATTGGAGTTTACCTTTTGAAATAATGTGTGATGCAAGTGATTATGCAGTCGGGGCTGTTTTGGGTCAACGGGTTGACAAGAAACCCTTTACTATATACTATGCGAGTAAAACCCTCTCGGATGCTCAATTAAATTATACCACAACCGAGAAGGAGTTACTAGCAGTAGTATATGCTTTAGATAAATTCTGGTCTTATATTTGGGGTAGTAAAGATATTATATATTCTGACCATTCTGCTGTCAGGTACCTCATGGACAAAAAGGATGCAAAACCGAGTCTTATCAGATGGGTTTTGCTGTTGCAGGAATTTGATATATAGATTCGGGACAAGAAAGGGAGTGAAAATGTTGTTGCAGATCACTCGTCCCGAATTATGGTGGAAAATGAGGAAACAGATGGGCCCATTAACGAGTCCTTCCCGGATGAGCATATTCTGGCAGTTTCACAAAATCCACGGTTTGATCATATTGTTAATTTTAAAGTTGCAGGTGATTTACCAGAGCATTGGCCGAGGAGAAAGAAGAAACAGTTGATGTCCTAAGCTAAACAGTACATTTGGGACGATCCAGATTTGTTTAAAATCGGCGCAGATCAGATGATGAGACGATGCATACCTGAGGAGGATGTCAGAGCGGTGTTGGAACACGCACATTCGTCTGCGTGTGGTGGTCATTTTAGTGGCCAGAAAACTGCTCGAAAAGTTTTAACGAGTGGTTTCTTTTGGCCATCCTTGTTTAAGGATGCTCACGAGTTTTTGACACATTGTTTGAAGTGTCAACAACTCGGGAGAATTTCAAAGAGGGACGAGATTCCCTTGAACCCGATCCTTGTTGTTGATATTTTTGACGTTTGGGGGATCGATTTTTTGGGCCCGTTTCCTAATTCGCATGGTAATCTGTATATCCTAGTGGCCGTTGATTATGTGTCTAAATGGGTTGCGGCAATAGCCACTAGGAAAAACGATCACACAGTCGTTTTCAATTTCGTTCAAAGTAATATTTTTTCGAGATTTGGAGTCCCCCGAACTATCATAAGTGATGGGGGATCTCATTTTAAGAATTTTAAATTCGGGAAATTGCTTAAACGATACGGTGTTGATCACAGAATAGCAACTCCTTACCATCCACAAACGAGTGGACAAGTGGAGGTTTCTAATAGGCAGATTAAACAAATTTTGCAGAAAACCGTTCGGGCGGACCGAAAAGATTGGTCAACTAAGTTGACTGATGCTCTATTGGCCTAACGAAATGCTTATAAAACGCCAATTGGAACCACCCCTTATAGACTTGTGTATGGAAAGGATTGTCATTTACCAATTGAAATTGCACAAAGAGCGTTTTGGGCTACTAAACATGTTAATATGGATTATGATGACACAGGTAAAGCGAGGAAATTGGCTTTGTGCGAGATCGAGGAGTTGAGCGACGAGGCATACGATTGTGCGTCCTCTTACAAGGCAACGATGAAGAAAGTTCATGATACTAATATCCGGTTGAAGAATTTTGAAGCTTTTCAACGAGTGTGGTTGTACAACACGAGAATGAAACTCTTCCCGGGCAAGCTAAGAAGTAAGTGGATGGGCCCGTACTCGATTGTAAGAGTCGGGAATCATGGTTAGTACGAGATTGAAGATTTTGATGATCATTTGAGGCAAGTGGTAAATGGCTATAGACAGAAGCCATATTTGGAGATAAAGGACATACACGAGCTGGATGAGGAATCGGTGAATTTTATTTTAACTTCACCGGTTTATGAAGATAACTGAGTTCGAGGCACTGTCGAGCTGTAGACTTTAAATGCAGTGCTTACGGGAGGCAACCCAGGGTCGGTAAGTGTCTTTCCATTTTATTTTTATTTTATTGAGTCTTGTACTTCGTGTCGTCTCGATTTTTGTGCAGTAAACGCCAAGTGTGGGGAAGCTTGTTGAAGAATGAGAAATTAGAGAAGTTCGGTAAGCATTGGTGTAGTACACGTCACTCCAGGTATGTAAAGGTATTTTCAGTTTTGAACGTGTCCAGGGTGATGTCGAGATGCCAAAACAGGTGCGTTTTCAAAAAATTTCAAATCTGATTTCTGAACCCATCGCGGTACGCGATGGGCATGGCATAACACCCCATCGCGATACGCGATAGGGTTAAAACCCTAGTCTTCCCATTTTGGGCGGTGGTGCGCTCTCACTCCCATTTAACCCATCGCGTATCGCGATGGGTCATGGGGCCCCGCCTGACCCGACTGCTTATAACCTATCGTCTTCTTCTTTCTTTCCTTATTCTTCTTCTTCTTCCCTGATCTCTCTCTCTCCCGTTCTCCTCTCCGGCGACCACACACCCACCACCACCATCCAACCACCGTACCGACCATCGCCACCCTCCTACCACCACACCACCACCACCGCCATTCCTCTCCGACCACGAACCACTGACTAACACCACCACCGCCGTACCACCGCCTCCTTATCACCAACATCCACCGTCTCCACCACCCATCATCCACCACTGTCACTGACCACTGTTCACCGCTGTCTTCCCGTCACTCACCTCAGCCACAATCATCGCACCTATCCACCACCACCGTCAGTATTAATCGATTCACTGCCGTTCATCGACTTTGAGGTATGTATTTTAATATTATTATTCTATTTTGTCGATGTTCGGTTTGCGGGTTTATCGGGGTTTATTGGGATTGTTGTGGTTGTCGGGTTATTATCGGGTAGAGTTATGTTTGATTTCCGGGATGTCGGTTTGTTGGGTGTATCGGGACATTGGTTCGGGCTATTAGTTGTTACTTTGGGATTATGGTTGTCGGGTTGGTCGGGTTGGTTATTCGGTTGACTAATCGAGATTGTTCAATGTGACTAGTCGGGGTTTGATGTTCACATTCAATGATCGTTAGTTTATTATAAAATAAATGATAGTATTTGTTTGATATTAAACGATTTATGTGAACGTATTTTTAAAATATATTCTTAATACTTCAAAACCCAACTCGACATATTAGTTGTTTACTTTGCATGTTTTTCGAGACAGTTGGTCAGTTTGTGTCAAGTATGTTAGTTTGTCTTTTGTTTTGTTTGGTTATGTGTGGTTAAGCGAGTTGTGTCGAATCACGTTTGTTTGTGTTTTGTTAATCGAGTCTCGGGGATACCTTGTCAGTTTGAATTGTTAAGTGATTACTCACCTGTACTCAATCTCCATTCGGGCGGGTTAATCTGGTTTTTAGAAAAACGCAAAGGGTATCCCCGAATTTTTCTTCTTTATTTTTATTTTAATATTTTATTAATATTTTAATATTATTTTATTATATGGGATGACCGCGACCGAAATGCTATACGGTCGTCGCCATATTAACATATCTAACTTGCTTGTTTGAGTTTGCAGATATGGCTGATGCACCAGAGTCCTCGCGCACCCGGCGTAAGAGGCTGCGGACTGACCCTCATGTCATTCGCTATGACAGTGATGAGGTGCAGATAGTTAAGGGCATCGAGCCAGCAGATATCACGGGTGATGGGCGTATTCATCATCAGGTTCTCCGATTTTATCCCACATCAGAGGAGTACACAAGATTGCAGCGGATCCGACAGATGCAGCTTCTTCACCACCGTTCATTTGATTCGACATTGCTGCGTTAGTTGGGGATTGACACACAGGTACAGGCACTATTGACTGCTCCATGGGCAGATGTGCTTTCGTGTGACTCGATTCCATATGTTGAGCTCACACGTGAGTTTTATTCGACTTTTGACTTTAAGCCCACGGAGTTTAGTGAGCCACGCGCGGTATCGTTGTCACTGGGACGACAGCTGTACGAGATGTCAGTCCCAGATTTTTTCGTGGCCACTAGATTTTTTACAGCCGAGGAGGTTCAGGCGCCTGCATTTCTGCAGAGTATACGATGTTACACGACACATGCTCAAGCGCCCCGTGAGCACTGGCTCACGGAGACCCAGCTCGGCCAGTATTGGGCGGAGATCGCCGACGGGGCCCACTCCAGTGCTGTTGTGGAGTCGTCTATTTGGGATCCCGTCCATCGATACATTCATTGGATCGTTGCCTGTACTCTCGTCGGCTGACATTCGGGCCACGAGAAGTGCAACAACTTAGATCTGCTGTGTTTATATTCCATCCTTGGCCAGCGGCCAGCCAATGTGGCGATCCTCCTGCTTACGTCATTCGCTCGGGGTAGCAGACTTCAGGGATCCTCAGCTTGTTTACCCTTAGGACCTTATATTACGAGGATCGCTGAGCGACTTGGGGTATTTGAGCGATATCCGACCAGATATTTTACGTTGGGGCCAGCCACAGGTGTTTTTGGGATATCGGAGGCCCGTTGGGCCGGGATCATTGAGGTGTAGGATCTAGTAGCTTTAGTCCCGGTCCGACAGGGTCCACAGGCACCACCACCAGAGGGGTCGGAGGCTGAAGTTTCTCTACAGAGAGGTGTTCTGATACGAAGACAACGTCGTCCGACTCCACATATTGAGCGGCCTCAGCGACAGCATTAGCTGAGACAGGCATCAGCATCATCATCTTCACAACCGCAGCAGCCAGTCACATTGGCTATGATTTATCAGCAGCAGCAGCAGATTTTAGAGACCTTGGCCCGCCATGATGACTATTTTCGTTTATTGTTTGTTGCTTCGCAGGTACCGCTCCCACAGTCATTGATCATTGTGGTGGATCCGCCAGTGGATCCGCAGGACGAGGTAGATGATGATCCGCCAGTACAGTAGCTTTTTGGTTACCCTTTTTCACTTTATTTTTTGTTTATTAGTATCATGGTCTGTATTATATTATATTATATTTTGGGGAATCATGTTTGGGTAACTGGTTGGGCTTATATGTTCATATATCTTTTGATTGCTGCTGTGTTTGATTTTGCTTGTATATTTTGTTGTAATTGAACATTGTGGGTGTAATTCACTATAAACCCTCATAAGACCCCACTCGTCCTCTCGGACTACCGGGGGGTTTACAGGGCTTGTTGCATACGCTAAATGCAATCGTGAATCCTACGAAAGTGGGTTAGGTCTTTTAACGTTTTTATCTAATTTAACAGAATTTATTATGAAACGAATTAATTTGGCTCGGTAAGTGTTTTAATAAAATTAACAAATATTCATTTTCGTAACTCTTAAAAGACCTATGTATTACACTTGTGAGAAGCTTGCTTCTACACATCTCGAGATTTTGCAGGTTCGATTGTCAGTTTGGTAATTGGATGAGACGAGAGTATACGAGTGTTATGAGAGTTCACGAGCCGACTGGTCCTTCTCCAGTCACGTTGATATCAGGTGATTTTAGTTTCATAATTTATTTTGTTTTTATTACTTTAAAATGTTAAAAGTGTAATTGTATAATTGTCAGTAGAACCGCCACACATGAGACTCGAAATTTTAAAATTGCTTAATAATAAAAAAGTCAATTTCAACCCCTTCCCTCAAATGTTCATTAATTTTTTTATCATTTTTGTTAACTTTGAGGACAATGTTAAGTGTTCTTACATAGAGGACAATGTAAACCTCAAGTGTGGGGATGGGGGAAATTTTGAAAAATTTTAGCCCGATAGTACCTCGAAGTGTGTTCAGAAACCAAAGTTGTTAACTGTTAATTATTATCATTAATGCCAAATCATAGGTTTCTGGTCATGGTTGGTTTTTCAGCGTCTAATTAGTCTTACTCACAAATGTTTTTATTACGAGAAGTTGAAAATGCGGTCGTTTAGGCGGGGATAACGAGTTAAGGGGACAGGTACACATGTTTATATCGTCAACCCTATTCCTCCGGTACGTGTGTGAGTTGACCCAAATATATATAATACACATATAATATATAGTACACACATGTCATTTGAGTGCTTTCACTGATGTCATGGATTACGGGATCAAAGTTGGCAAAATGCAAAAGGGATAGAGGCAACTAGGTTAAGCCTCGTCTGGATGAGTGTGAGTGTGGGTATTGGGGGGTTGGGTCCTCATACATTATATATATGAGGATGGTTTATGTGAGGGGCGGGGGGTTGGGTCCCTTAGAAAACATTTCTTGGACTTATTTTTCGTTTGTTTAACCCCGACATTATGTTACGAGACGATTCGGCTTACTAGGTTTATTTGTAACTGTAAATGTATTTGTTTTTGTAATTGTATTTGTATTTGTTCCATTGTTAAGCATCACGTTATTATGCTTAAAAAATTTAGGAAAAGACAAAAAGATGTCTGTTTATATTTAGTTATGTATTTTGTAGTTCGTTGAAGTTCGTTTATGTCAAAAAAAAAATTTGAAATCAGTATGTTGATAGTTTGTTTATTTAGATGTATATAATCAATCAGTTAGTTGTACATTAGTTTCGTTTATTTAGTTGTTTTGTAATAAGCCGGGTCGGATCATTTGAGCTACTTAAATATATCCCTTCCATACCCTTACACCTGGCCCCGTTACAACCCTTTTAAAGATCTCTTGATTTGCATTTGTGCCAAAGCAGCTTGATGGATTAATATGTACTTATGAGTGATATTGAGAGCTGAGTGATACTGGCACATCTTTTGCTAGTCCATATATTAAACCGAGAGGAGAGATGTTATATTACGAGTGGTATGAGCATGTGTGCCTTAACCGGAAACAAAGTACACCTGTCTGGGCGGCTCTATTGTTTTTATTATAGCATTTAACCGTATTTGTGAGATGTCAATCTAAAAACAGTGTCAGTATGGGAAACTGGGTATGACCTTAAACCTTACTAGTATTAATGGCGATAATCTACATACCTATGATGGAGGTCGATGTTTGCTTTAGAGTTTTGCTTGAGGGCAAGCAAAAGATAAGTGTGGGGATGTGATGGTCGGTTAATTTGTATAAGTTTTAGTTCGTTTATTATTTAGTTTTAACTGTTTATTTTAGAACTATCGATACTTCATACGTGTTTTATTGGATTTCAGGTCATAGGCGTTAAAGTACTCAGTATGGACCTGTTGTGACATGGAATGAAGACCCGGGATATCCAGCACGCAAAACGATGAGTTGATTGAAGTTTGTTGTAACTGAGTCCCATCGCGGTACGCGATGGGCTTGCTGAAAGACCCATCGCGTACAGCGATGGGTTGTAATTTAATGTTGACTTTGTTGGTCAATCGCGGTACGCAATTGGACATGGAAGACCCGTCGCGTACCGCGACGGGATGTGCAGACGGGATTTTTTGTTTATAACATCTTTTTCACCAAGAAAAACCCTAATTCCGTTTTTGAAGAATAGAGGCGATTTCCAGCAATTCCGATAGGCGATTTCACTTTCCTAGCTCGTGTCAAGACCATACCTATTATCCATATCATCCTTATTGAAGATTCGATGATGTCGCGGCTCGGCTAATCTCCTAGAATCGCACTCGGGATGTATAGTTTGTAACCTTTTACAGTTTTTCTCATGTGATTAAGAATACTTATGTTTTGTTATTGATGATTAATATATGATTATTGATGTTTGGTATTTCTGAGTGTTCGGTCGGTTTAGGTTTACGTTGGTCTGAACGATCTGTTACCAGTTGCTAGATAATTAGTCATATAACTGTTTGATTAGATTGAATACGATAAAACATACAATTACCCTTAACTGAGTCACACTGGCAAGGACTGTTTGATAACCAGTGCCGTGTGTAAAGTAATTGTTGATGTCTAAGTTTTTGTCTGATTGATCAGTTTTCAGTTAATCGTTAATAATTAATCTGTTAGGTTGCATGAGATACTGTTGGTTGCTTACTTGAATTCCCGGGTGTGATTTTTTTTGTTAACTGTTTGAAATTCATTTACTTGTTCATTGCTTAGTTCTCTGAATTTACTAAAAATTGCTTGTGTGATCAACACTAAAAATTAGTCACTTCATAATATTAAATCTGTTACACGAATACATTGACCACATACTCCTTGTGATACGATACCCTACTTGCTCTAACTATTTAGAATAATTAGGTTTTTGATTGACTCAAACGACGATCATCATCGAGCTGCCAAGTCAGCTTGGAAAAATTTAATTTCCATTAACTGTCTTAACACATTTTCCATTAGAATTTTGAATCATTATTTAATTAGCTAACTCAAAAGTTCAAGGGCTTCTTTGTAATTAAATCATTCTTTTCTAAGTCCAGGGACTGTTCTGTTATTATGTTAAACTTCTAGTTCGTTACTTGGTCCCTAATTAATTCTTGTAACAAATTGGACCTTATGACGAACTGGTCCTTTTTAACGAATTGAACCTTATAACAAACTGGACCTTAACGAATCAGTCCATAGAGAACCAGTCCATGTAACGAATCATTCCATCTAATTCATTAACTCTTATGACGAATGACTTTAATGAATCAAAGGTAATTCGTTATCTTTTCCCGTAACAAATTAGGTACGAACTGGAGCTAGTTCGTTAGACCTCCGCTAACTCATTACTTGTTAATTCGTTAGTTTTCCATACGAATTAGGGTTAGGTCAGATTTGTCAGAACATTCCCTGACAACCTCGTACATGTTTTTCCGGCGCCGCCATTGCCAGAATACCGCAAAACTCACTGGAAAAACGTATTTTCACCGTTTTACACCGTTTTACATCGTTTTTCGTCCCGTTCGGCCCAGATCTGAGCTAGGGTGACCCCTAAGCTCATCTTAGGTTCGGTTTATACCTGATTCCACCCGAATCTCGTGACTTTAACGATGTAACGGTGTCGGCTCGTCGTTTTGTGATTATATATAACGGGTTTAAGCTCATACAATATCATACTACCATACCTTGGATCGGGATCGGTTCTTCTTCTATGTTTCGGCTAGAGAGAGAGAGCTTAAGTGTATGTTTTGGCGGTGTATGGAATATGTGTAAAATGAGGGATTTAATGGTGATTATGGTTTATATATTTAGGGATCATGGGCTTAAGCCCATGGTCTTTCCTTCTTTCTTTCATACCCAAGTCTATAACCCATATCCATTTAAACCAACACTAGCCCAACTCTATTCTAGTTATCTAGACCGATAACGACCTACTATAAAATATACGAAATTTATTTTATTATTATAACCAAAAGTAGGATGTTACAGTACCTTTTACTTAGGGTCTCTACTAGCTTGTGATTTAGTTGATTATGGTAACTAGTAAATCCATCATAGCCATAAATTTCCAACCTTGAGTTCTTCATCAAAAGTAAATTGACACGGGAAATAGAAACCGAGGTTGCTAGTGCTAGAAATTCCATAGTAACTGAGATATATTGAAATTGTTGACTGTTTATTAAAGGATAAACATATTTCGTTGATTTAGTCCCAATTGAAATTTTAGAATTCGACATAATCCTTTGGATGGACTGTTTGCTATCCTATCACACCATACTAGAGACTGTGAAAATTTTGTTATCCAATTGAAAGAAGATTTGCAGTTATAGGGTGAGGAAGAACCTGATCATTTGTTTCTCAATGACATATGTAAGAAACCGTGTTCCTGTGGTGAGATACTTATTCGATTTGTTCTCTATCAATATCCTAGGCATTCCAACCAAGAGAGAGAGAGAGAGAGAGAGAGAGAGATCTAGCTTAAGATCGACTTAATTCTGAGAGTTTATCTGATTAAGACTTTGTATTATTTGGCACCAACAGATATGAAGGAATTAATGTCATAACTTCAAGAACTGTTAGGTAAGGGATTTATATGCCCAAGCGTGTCCTTGGAGGGTGTACATTTTATATGTATTAATAATAAAGACAATAGTATGTGAATGCGGACAACTACGAAAAGTTCAACAAAATAACCATCAAGAATAAGTATCCTTTACCTAGAACTGATGAGTCGTTCGACCAATTGCAAGGATCTAGTTGATTTCTTATAAAAAAAAGTTATATACATTATTGTCAAATGTACGTTTTGGCTTCTACAAATACAAGTTTTAGGATATGTTATGAATGTAGAAGGCATTCAACATTAGGAGGTTTGATGCCTCAAGACTTGGGTTAGGAGCATAAGACTAACAAATACTAGTTCTGTCGTTAAGGAGCATAAGACCTTATGGTATATTTTGATGCCTCAAGACTTGGGTTAGGAGGTTTCTTAAGTAAGGGGAATTGCCATTAGCCTATGTCATATGTCATTTAAAGACATATGATATAAACTATTAACCTATGACAAAAAAGTTAGTCACGACATCTTCACACTAAATAATCTAAAAAAAACTAGATGATAATGAAACACGTTAAACTATTAGATAAGAGTGACTAAGAAATTGAGAATTACGCTCGAGGAATACGAATTTTAAGGAATTAATTTGAAGTCAAGAAATGGTTCTTGACGAGACACCCAACTCAAGTTCGTTTATTTGGGTGCTACGAAAATGTGTGACATGACCTATAGAATAATTTTTGGTGGTTTGGCATGAAGAGAGAGACATCAAGAAGTATGTGAAAATGTCATGCATGCCTACAAGTAAATGTTGAACATCAAGTACCCTATACTAAGTTACAACAATTTAGGATAACCGTATGGAAATATGAACACTTAACCATTGACTTAGTAACAAAATTAGCAAAGACCATCGGAAAGAAAAATACTAGATGGGTAATAATTTATAGGCTGAAAAATAGTGTAAATATTTAGCCATTAGGAAAATGTATTCCGTAAAGAAGATGGATGAGCTATTTATGAAAGAGGCGGTTAAAAAAAATGATGCATGTGTCTATAATATTGAGATACTAAAGTTACCTCTAGATTCAATAGGAAGTTTCATGAAAAATTAGGCGAAAAATTAGGCATTAAGTTGTTTGTTGGTACAACTTATCATCCATAACCTGATGATTAAAATTTGAGAACGATTAAAACTATTGCACATGCTAAGGGCATGTTTTATTGACTTAGTGAGTAGCGCTCCTAACTACAACTGGTAGAAATTTTATACAACAATGCCATCATTAGGATAACACCATATGAATTGCTATATGGACGGAAATTTAAAGCGCCCACTTGTTGGGATAGGATTGGTCCAAAGGAACTCGGCGGTAACGAGATTGTTAAAGTTACTATAGAAAAGATCAAGCATATAAGGACTCCAGTATAACAAACTAGATTCAGTAAGCGACACAACTTAAACTTATGATTCACTGACCCATTTTAAGAACATTACACTAGTAGTGATGGAACATATTGCTAGACGAATTAAGGTTCCATGTGCCTAAAATGGTCTAGAAGGACCAAATATGAGAATTAAAACTTGTGACGTCTAATATTTTAATAAACAAGAAATTTCGAGGATGAAATTTTAATAAGGTGGAGATATTTGTAACATCCTGTTTTATGGTAATATATATATATATATATATATACATATATAATAAAAATGTATATGAAACTTATATTTCATATACATTAAGCGAATAATTGGCGAGTAAAAAAGGACTATTTGAGACATGAGGTATTGAGACAAGCGATTAATAATATGAGATACCATTTAGTAATAATAAAATATATTATATTTGGCCATACTCTGTATTTAATAAAACATAGGTCGAAACATAGAGAAAAATGAGCTCACCCTAATGGTATATTAGCAATTTTATAAAATGTTGTATTTTGAAAGTTTTAAAAGAAAAATGAGATCTGTGTTAAATTATTTATACTAGCAATATATAATAATAATAATAATAACAAAAATAATAATAATAAATTAGAAAAATATTTGCAAGTGCTCGTGTGAAACTGTGAAAGTATAGTGTAGTAACAATAATAATATTAATTAATAATAATAATTTTGTAACCAAAACTTCCTGTGTACACTTCAGAAAATAATATGAATATTATAATATATCATTATGAAAAATGTGAATGCTTACCCAGTATTCATACGATTCAAACCGACACTGTAGTCGGTTAATGGTTCTATAAATAGCTTCAACATATGACCACATATATTATTTCCAAACATTGTTAACCAGCGCCCTTAAGGTTTTATTTTTACGTTCTTTTATTTTTCTTTTTCTTTAGTGTTTAAATTAATTAATTAGTTAAATTGATAAACTAATAAAAATTTAAATATTATTTTATTATACTTAATTTGGAAACACCGGGTATGAGTCGCATGATAGAAATTGTACCCTTTTAATATTTTAATAATAAATTACCCGGAGACTTAAGGGTAACAATCAACTAGAGTAGGGTGTATGGTCTAAACACAACCTGTTTAATACGTGCACAACTAGCTTTGTGGTGTGATATGACCACTTTGGCCTTGAATGGTTAAGATGAACCATGAATTGTAAATTAGTGGGTATAGTTGTTAAAACCATAATATTGTGTGGACTTGAATAGTTGTGCACGATAATGACAATTGTTGTGTGAAGAGCTTGTAAGAATTAGAATATTACTTTCCGGATATGGATAAGTAAACTAGTATATTAAATCATAGATTCCAGTCGAATTTGGAAGAGCCAAAGTAACTGAAGAAAGTTTGTTCATATGAGTTACTTAAACTATTTTTAAAAGTATGATACATGCTCATAAAATTATTTGGACTGTGAATGATCTTTTATTTGCATGACGCATATGGTGTGACACCCAAGGTGTTATATATATTATAATGATCATTTTATTTTCCCGAGGGGACAGGTACTTTATACAGCAGCAGACGTGCGTAAAGTCTGTATGTGCGAATATATGATGCTGACCCGACTTTAACGTGAAGCGGGCGGGTTATAATTATGGCATGACATGCAATGAGCTCATACTTGATCAATAAAATTGTTTTAGTACCATTTTATTAAATATGTCGGTTTATATGACTCACCAGCTTTGTGCTGACGTATTTTTTACCCGAGCATGTATTACAGGTTGATAAACAAGGATATGGAGATTAGCTGCTACGAATTGGAAGAGTTTAGATGCTTTATCCTGTTACCATTATTTTTTCTAGTAAGTGTAATAGTTAGACATGAACTAATATTTTAGTTTTTATATAAGATTACGGTTCCGCTGTAAGTCTGTACTGACTGGTCACTGTAAGTACCTCGTCCTGGGAGGGGTGTGACAACATCATCATTATCCATCATCACCATTAATAAGGGAGATTCATTCACATTTGGTTAGATTATTCTAGTTTAATCATGTGTTTGTTGGCATCATCTCTTTTAATGTTTATAACAACGCTCATTATGAGCTAAACTCCATATACCATCTAAAATCTATGAAGAAGCTTTGTTTACTTGATGATTATGTGAAACATGTCATTTAGTTTGGTAAAGTACATGGTTATTTTGCAATTATCCATTGATGAAGAAATGTTTTATCACTTTAACTTAATACATCAACGTTGATGACTAAAAATCATTCATATTCACTTATGTTCTTGGAGACTAGAAACGGTAAAAAAGAATACTTTGATAACTTATTTAAGATAAAACATGGATCCTTATGTTGTACTTAGAAACGATGAGATATAAGTTATGATATATTACTCTAGTTTTGATCATTCTAAAATAATATTGTTAACACGATTGCTTAGGTTATCATGCTAGTTAAAGAAATCATATGTTAATGGAATGTGTAACTATAACCTAATCTTTGTGTGAGTTAAATACAACCACTAAAAGTTGTTAGGATTGGTATTTGAAAAATCGAAGTCAATCCTAATCGTTCTTCTTTGCCAAAGTGCTTGTCTACTTAAATTGACATTCTCGTGGTAGCATGATATTAAGCATATGATGGATTTGAAAATACGAATGCTAATTTCTTTATGTCATAAAATATGTTCACTTAGAAATAAGGGACTATTTTATCATATATTATCAGGACAAGTTTATCACATGTTTATTTAATAATAATCAATGAAAAATAGAGTGGATTCTTGATTTTAGATGGTAACCTTCATATAATTGAATTACTCATTTAGAATTTCTCTTCTTGTTACCTATATATTATAAATAAGTATTTATATTTTATAAAAAAGTTTGAAAATAAACCCAAAATGATTAAAACTCTCCATTACATTACCACGAAGATTCATTATTGGAAACATTTGTGTCCACGGATCGATACTTGATTTTTACCAATACTATTCTGCATGCCTATTTTGTGTGTGTTTTGTTTTAGTAGGAAACACTTTTATAAATTTAAAACATGATCTTGTGCAAAGCTAAATCTCCAATCTATTATAATTTTACCAACACACCGCACGCACGCATCAAGTTTTTGGCGCCGTTGCCGGGAATACGGTACGTTTCTAATAACGATTCAAGTTTTAGTTTAATCATTGTTTATAATTGTACAAATTTTTAACTTTTATTTTATTTCTTTTTACTAACTATTATATTAGAATTAATTTTTTTAAGGCTAGTCTAGCCTTTACTTTAACTAACTTATACTTTAGTTTAGTTTTAAAATAGCTTAGCCTAACTATTAGCTTAATTTTAACTAACCCTTAGCTTAAATAGTTTAAATTCGATTTAACCCATGTATGTCTCTAAATTCGGACCTGAGCTTGTTTCTCTAATTTATGAACCAGAACGACTCTTTCGTCGACGAGCACTAAAAGGACTGCAGAAACCCCTGAAACAAACAAAGACGAGTCAGTAGACACCACCGCATCAGGAGAAAATCAAACCGAAGAAATGATGGAATCACAAAACATTGTACCAAACATGAGCCAGTATGCAAAGCCAACTCTCGAAGGCTACGACACTGGAGTGTCTCTACTCGATATCACTGAACATTTCAAAATAAAATCAAGCGCCATTCATATGGTGGAAAATTCAGTTCAATTTCATGATCTCCTCGACAAAGACCCTCTTTCTCATATATCTGGATTCTTACGAATCTGCGAAACCTTTAAAATTTAAAACTGTTCAGAAGATCAGATCAAACTCAAACTCTTTCCTTTCTCTCTAAGGGGTCAAGCCCTAGAATGGATAGAATCTCTTCCTCCTGGTTCAATCACCAACTGGGACCAGATGGTTGAACAGTTTCTCCTCAAATACTTTCCGCCTGATAAAACTGCCAAATACCGAGCCAGTATTACCGGATTCCGGACCGATGATGATGAGTCGTTAAACGCAACATGGGAGAGATACAAAAGTCTTCTGAGAAGATGCCCACACCATGGACTGAGCGTATGGTTACAAGTACAAACTTTCTTTGACGCACAATCCAGTCAAAACAAATAGGTCATCGACCAAGTCGCCGGTGGAGACCTGGGATCCAAATCACCTAACGAAGCATTTGAAATCATGGAGAAGGCAGCAAAGAAGAGTTTCGCTTATAACCCACCAAGATCTACACAAACACATAAAGGAACGCACCACGTCGATTCCAACACTCTTGTCACCGCATAACTTAAAGTCCTTTCTAAAAAATTCGAACAACTTCAAGCCGAACTATCAAAAACCAAGATCACCTGTGACACTTGTGGAGGAACTCATAAGACAAGTGACTGAAAACAAGTCATTATGGCTATGGAAGAAGTTGACTTCATCGCCCATCAAACAACGCTTTTAGCAACAACTACAATCCAGGTTGGAGAAACCACCCGGATTTTAGTTGGAAGGACGGAGGTAACACTCAAACCCTACCCGGATTCGAAAATAGGCCGATGAACCAATCCTTCCATCCTAAACCTCAATTCCAAGAACAAAGTTTCAGTAGCATCAGAATCCAAGTTACTCAAAGATAGAAGAAATGTTGATCCAAATCATGACCAAAATAAATGAAGCAGAAAAGAAGGCCGACTCAAGAGCTGTTGATATCAGCGGAATATTATTAACACATGAAGCTGACCTTAAAAGTCAACAAGCATCATTATAGAATCTAGAGACTTAGATTGGACAAATTGCCCGACAATTGTCTGAAAGACCACCTGACACTCTTCCAAGCAACACAATCACAAATCTAAATGCGACAGCTAACGCTTTTACATTAAGAAGTGGCACGACCACTGTTGCCTCACCAACTTCAGAACCAGTTATGGAGAAGGAAGCCCCTAACAAATCGCAGGAGAATTCCAATAGGCACCGTACAACCTAAGGAACCAGTCCGAACTTATGTTCCACCTATCCTATATCCTGGACGGCTAAAACAAGAGAGAGTGGAAACTCAGTACGGGAAATTTTTAGAACTCTTGAAACAACTCTGCATCAACATCCCTTTCGTCGAAGCCGTTGCTCAAATGCCGAAATATGCAAAGTTTCCCAAAGAATTGCTGACAAACAAAAGGAAGCTGGAGGAGCTCTCACATGTCACCCTTAGTGAAGAATGTTCAGCTGTCCTCCAAAACAAGATGCCATCAAAAATGACTGATCCAGGGAGGTTTACTATCCCTTGTCTCATAGGAACTTTGTATGTTAGCAATGCCCTGGCTGACCTAGGAGCTAGTATTAACTTAATGCCTTATGCGCTTTTTGCAAAACTAGGGATAGGAGAACCAAAGCCTACCCGCATGAGCATTCAGTTAGCTGACCGATGCGTTAAATATCCTCAGGGAATTGTTGAAAACATGCTTGTCAAAAGTGACAAATTTGTTTTCCAAATAAATTTTGTAATTCTAGACATGGAGGAAGACAAAAGTGTACCTCTGATTTTAGGAATACCCTTTCTAGCCACTACAAAGGCTATTATTGATGTTTGCACCGGCAACCTCACTCTTAGGGTCAATGATGAGGCTATCACTTTTGACATATGAAAATCTATGCAACTTCCACAACATCACGATGACACATTATATTGTGTTGACATCATCGATTCTATCGTGAGTTGCTACGTGCGAAAATCTTCCCTTAACACCCCACTAGAAACACAAATCTTAACTGACGTCATCACTAAACCCATTTTAGAACACGATAATCTCAATAGCTACCAAGAAACATCAAAAGAAGTATATGAGATTACCGAATGCAATGAAAAATCAAGACCATCAATTAAAGAACCACTAGCATTAGAGCTAAAATAACTTCCAAACCATCTCGAATACGCTTTTTCTATAAAAAAGACTCTCAACTCCCAGTAATTATTTCATCTCACCTTTCTAAAGAAGAGAAAGATGAGCTCCTTAAGGTTCTCAAAAACCATAAGAAGGCTATCGTATTGAAGATCATGGCTATCAAGGTCATTGGTCCTTCCTTTTGTACTCACAAAATCCTCATGGAGGAAGAATACAAGCCCATGGTCCAACATCAAAGACGTCTTAATCCAAACATGCAAGATGTGGTGAAGAAAGAAGTAATAAAACTCCTTGATTCCAGATTAATCTACCCAATCTCAGATTCACCTTGGGTTAGTCCAGTGCAAGTAGTACCCAAGAAGGGAGGAATGACAATTGTAATGAACGAGAAAGACGAGCCAATCCCAATGAGGACCATCACAGGCTGGCGAGCTTCATTGATTAACGGAAGCTTAATGACGCCGCAAGAAAATATCTCTTTCCACTTCCTTTTATCGATCAAATGCTCAACGTTTATTAGGAAAAATGTTCTAATGTTTTCTTGATGGATTTTCCGGATATTTTCAAATTCCAATTGCTCCTGAAGTTCAGGAGAAAACCACCTTTACATGTCCGTATTGTACCTTTGCTTACAGAAGAGTGCCATTTGGACTATGTAATTCTCCGGCCACCTTCCAACGATGCATGGTAGCCATCTTTCATGAAATGATCGAACACTCTATGGAAGTATTCATGGATGATTTCTCAGTCTTTGGAGACTCCTTCGATCATTGTCTGAAAAACCTAGACATAATGTTGGCTAGGTGTGAAGAAGTAAACATAGTACTCAACTGGGAGAAATGCTACTTTATGGTCAAAGAAGGCATTGATCTCGGTCACAAGATATCCCAAGCAGGACTAGAATTTAATAGAGAAAAAATTGAAACCATCTCCAAACTTCCGCCCCAACTTCAGTCAAATCCATTAGAAGTTTTCTAGGTCACACGAGATTATATCGCCGCTTCATAAAAGACTTTTCCAAAATTGTTAGACCTATGACCAAACTTCTGGAGAAAGACGCACCGTTCGTCTTCTCTGAAGAATGTGTTGAATCATTCAACATATTAAAAGACAAACTCGTCAACAGACCAATCATGACTACACCCGATTGGACCATTTCATTAGAGATCATGTGCGATGCAAGTGACTTTGCAGTTGGAGCCGTACTCGGACAACGCAAAGAAAATTATTTTCACCCAATTTAATATGCTTGTAAAACTCTTAATTATGTACAAGAAAATTACACCACAACAGAAAAAGAGTTATTAGCAGTAGTTTTTTCCTTTGAAATAGTTAGATCCTACCTAGTTCTTTCCAAAACCATAGTTTACACAAACCATGCCGCCATACGATACCTCTTTAACAAGCAAGATGCCAAACACAGAGTTATCCGCTGGATTCTATTAGTAAAAGAGTTCGACATAGAATTCAAGGACAAGAAAGGAGCAGAGAATGTAGCCGCAAACCATCTTTCATACTTAGAATGCCCAGCTTCAAAATAACATCGCGAGGAAATCATCAATGATAACTTTCCACATGAAGTTCTCATGCATATCCAAGCAGTCATGCACGAGGAGGATGAAATTCCTTGGTTTGCCTATTTCGCGAACTATTTAGCATGTAGAATCCTAAGAAAAGGACTAACTCATCAACAGCGGAAGAAATTCTTCTCCGACCTTAATTTCTATTTATGGTAAGATCCATATTTGTTTAGAATAGGTGCCGTTTCCTACAATATATAAAGAGACACATGCTTTGATCCATGCATGCTATGCTTGTCAAAGAGCCAGAAACATCTCAGCCAAAAATGAGATGGCTCAAAAGGGCATTCAAATTTGTGAAGTCTTTGATGTAGGGGGGATGGATTTCATGGGCCCGTTTCCTAACTCATTCGGAAATAAGTACATCCTTGTAGCAGTTGACTATGGTCTAAATCGGTAGAAGCACAAGCTCTTCCCACAAATGATGCTCGAGTAGTTGTATGTTTTATGAAAAGGTTATTTTCACGTTTCGGTACTCCGAAAGCCCTAATTAGCGACAGAGGTACTCACTTCTGTAACGCTTTAATGGACAAAGTCTTAGCACGATATGGAGTTCACCACCGGTTGGCAACACCGTATCACCCTTAGACTAGTGGGAAATTAGAGGTCTCGAATCTAAGAATAAAAAGGATCCTCGAAAGAACTAAAGGAATGAATCTCAAAAATTGGGCTGAAAAGTTAGATGATGCTTTGTGGGCCCTTAGAACAGTCTACAAAACCCTCATAGGAACAACACATTTCAAACTTGTTTATGGGAAAGCATGTCATCTACTCGTAGAACGAAAATACAAAGCTTACTAGGCTCTCAGAGCAGTGAACTTTGATCTAATGTCCGTCGGTAAAAATTGGGAGGATCAGATTCACGAGCTAGAAGAACTAAGAGCACTGGCCTATGAAAACTCCTGGTCTTACAAAGAAAAAACTAAACGTTTACACGACACCCATTTGAAGGGAAACACAAAGTTTCTAAGTTGGCGATGGAGTACTGTTATATTATATAACACACGTTTATGTCTTTTCCAGGAAAAATGAAATCTCGTTGGACAGGACCATACATAGTCGACTCAGTTTTTGACTATGTGATAATCGAGATCTCAAATTCTAACGACCACAAGTTCAAGGTCAATGGACATCGATGGGCCATTCGAAGATGTGTCGGAGGTAGTAATCCTCCGCCAAAACCAATGCACATACAAGAAGAAGGGTCTGGCCAAGACCTTCGTTAAACTAGGCCTTGTAATTATGTTTCTTTGTTTTACTTAATATATATATATATATATATATATATATATATATATATATATATATATATATTAAGTTTCTAAAAACACGGGGGCGTGCTCCTAGAAGCACGATTCCGTGCCACAAAGTGCGGGCCGGAATCTTCCCTACAAAAATCTCAGTCAGACTGGTTTGTAACAGAATTGTCAAACCAAAAACACGGGCCCGTGCTTCTACAAGCCTAGGGCCGTGCCTGACAATTTCTTGGCTATAAATTGAACCTCTTGCCAATGCATTTCTTGCACCAAACCAAACCCAAACACTCTCCCCTGAGATCACAAAATGCCTGCTGAGAAACGAAGAAATCTCCATTCCTCATCAACTGAGGAGCGAAATCCGAAACGTTTCCAAAACCGAGCTTCTAATGAAACTCCAAGAACTTGTCAAGGAACTCACCGAGATGAATCTCCTTGCGGAGATGCGTCTCATCCAATTCACCGAATCTGTGGAAAGCATGAAAATGGATATTCGAGACATCAACGAACAACTCCAATTCCAAGTTCTTCGCTTCACGTACTTTCCTCCATTTGGACCATTAGACGGAGGAGAACCTTTCGGTGGGATGTAGAGACATTATTTTCTGTTTTCGTGTGAAAATAAGTGCAGTAGGCACAATGTTTTAGGACCCTCAGGCTTAACCCGAGTAAAATTTGTGTTTTTAGGAAAATCGGGCTTATCCCGTATTTGTTTTTAGGACTCTTAATCTAATTAAAAGTAATTTAGGATTATCAAACTGTTCAACTAACATATTAAACATCACTCCAAAAATTCCAGCTCTCGCGTTTGGCTGAAAAATCAAAGAAAAATTTTAGTGACAAAAGCATGGGGCCGTGCTTCTTGAAGCATGTGGTCGTGGTAACCCTAGAATCTTCGACATGATACGCGCTGACTCCGTACAATTCTCTAAAACAAAAACATTTATTCCCCTAGCATCATGGGGCCGTGCTCGACGTTATAGTGTCTATATAATGCAAGCAAAACTCACTATTCCATTCATACTAAACAAAAGTTTATTGAAATAGAAAACATGAATATAGAATGGAGACCAGTGAGAAGGAACAAGAATGGTGATTCTTCCTCAAACCTTGAGGAAGAAATTATGAGGCTCCAAAGTATTGTGAGAGACCAAGTCGAAAGTAACATCCAAGCCGAAGCTTGCTTAATTGAGCTGATCAACAAAGTCGAACTGCTTATGTTCGAGAATTTCCACATCGTCGAAAGTCATAACAAAGGTGTGGACTTCAAGCTCAATTATCTTAACCGAGAGATTGCAAAGCTCGATAAAAATCTATCCGAGCTCTTGGAAGCTAAACGATCCCCGCCACACATTCAGGTCTTGTTCGGGAATGGTGATCGTTAGTAGTTCGGACTTTGTCTTGCTAGGATTTACTCTTGCTAGTTTCATGTTTTTAGAATTCGGGATTGTTATTTTATCTTTCTTTCTATGATGTTTATTCATGTTTAATGTTTAATGAAAATTAGGACTTTTAATTTCTATCATAACCTTAATCCTCAAAGAAAATCAGTTAAAAAAATCGAACCAGCTCAACAAATAAACAACAAAACAAAGAAAACCTGACTGCTACAAGCAGCACGGTACCGTGCTTCAAAAAGCACGGGGCCGTGCCCCTGTCTATAGTATAGTTATGTTTTTTTCAATAAAATAACATTTCCGCTCACTTAACCCTAAAACCAACTTTGTCTACAGTAAAAAACTGATGCCACTTTGCCTACTACTCAATTCTTTGCTTCAAATCTTCAATTCCTAACAAAAGGTATGTTAATTTAGTGAATATATTGTTCAAATCCATCATTCTAGGTCTAAAATAGACCCCAAAGCTCACCAATTGATGAAATCGGGTCTTAACCCGGAAAATAAATGGGTTAATTGTGTAAATCTAGGATATTGATTTGTTAGATAGATTTGTATTTAAGTTTTGTTGAGAAAAACCATTCAGGTTCGGATCTTGGATGATTTATTTAAATTAAACCCGAATGATATATAAAACCAGTTGGAATCGCAAGTTCGAGTCTTGACTATTGTAGAATTAGGATTAAAAACACGGGCTGTGCTTTGCAAAACACCACCCGTGGCCAACTACAGGTCAACAAAAGTCATAATTAGAAACTGGTCAAACTGCCAAAGACCCGCAGCATGGGGTCGTGCTTCTAAAAGCACGGTACCGTGCTTTGCCTCAGCATGGGGTTGTGCTTCCGGAAGCACGGCACCGTGGTTTTGCCATATGTTCCAGATTTTTAGATATTTTTGATAAAACTAAACTGATATGAGTATAAGTTGCAGATGGTTGAATACGGTGATGACGAGCACGCTTTCTTGATCTTCCACGAAGATACTAAAAGAGTTGAACGGGCCCGAAAATGGATGGGTTACCTTAACGACTACCTCCGAGAACCACATTTATGTGCTTGCAAAGAAACGTTAAAGCAAGTAAACCAATGGGAGAGGTACAAGAAATTCATGAAAGGGCCATGGGTGTGTGTTTTGAATCAAAAGGGTAAAGCAGTAACTGAACTGACCAATGAGTTTTTAGCCTCGTTCTCTTTCAAGACGAGGGATTTGTCTACGTGGGACGAAGATGCTGTTGAGTTTAGGTGTGGGGGAGAGTGGTACATGACATCGTTTACCCATCTGGGGATCGATTTGGGTATTTACACGAGTGATGAAACCGACAATCCTATTTGGTACGACTCCATAACTACATTTGCAGATGAGGATGCTGACGAGACAGTAGTGGCAGGAGATACCAGGAAAAAAGCATGGGAACAATTTTATGGGGATGAAGCCTATTGTGCCAGCAACACAAAGAGCACCACCTTACGTGACCCACTCATGAGATACATTCAACGACTGTTGAGCCACACAGTCACCTCACATGGTCAGAATGAGGGAGTGGTGAACTTAAGGGATCTGTGGGCCCTGTATTGCGTCATGAATTACATAGCATGAACATCACTTATCTATTCTGCCAACTGTTCAGAACCAATTCAAATGCAAAGAGCCTGAATACCCCGATCTTAGGTGGTCCGTGGATCTACAAGCTTTACAAAGCTTACCGTGCAGACACAGAGGGTACCCGAAGCCCAAATCCGATCACACTCGACCTCAGTTTCTGTATCAACATGCAAATGGTCCAACAAATTAGCCGAAACCCGGAGTTGTGGAGGTTTCAAGATGCCCTGAACAAGATTTGGGATCCTGAGGATCCGGCTGAGATGACGAAACAAAAAATACTTGAGAGGAAAGGAGGATTTCCACCCAGACAGACGCACCTCCACATTTACCATCAACATGGCAGCCCATCATCATCAGGAGCCGGCCCCTGCTTGTCATACCACAACCAGTACTCGTTTGAGGGCCTATACGGGCTCATTGACCAGTTCCAGACTCACACTACCGCCTTCTTTTGATAGGTTATCAGGACAGCTTGCGGACTCAAACGCACAAAGGGCCGCAGATTATGCAGAGACGAGGCGAGAGATCAACCCGTTGAGTGATCGCAATGGGAACCTTCGACCCAGACACGGGTAACTGATGAGCAACGACACTGTTAAGTATGGTATGGGCATGGGTATGGGTGATAGTACTTTATTGACATGATTATTATGTTTGTTTAAACAATTTACATTCTGTGGTTTGTTTGAATACTTTTTATGGTCGTGGGTGCCAAGACATTTAGTAGATACTTATTTAGCCCGTGTGGGCAGGGTATGGATGATTCCATACCCGATTTTCAATAGTACTATGCTTGGTTGTTTGTGGTTGTTTGCAGTTTTTATTATTCCGGTACAAAAGAGGAAAACGGACGAAAAACAGGGGACGCTCTGTCGAAATTTCGTTAACCCGTAGGGAAGTTTCCAAAGCGGCGCCAATATGAACAAAGGCCACCAGGAGTTTCCAAAAACGCAATGAAAATAAGAGAAAAAAGATATGAATGATGCTTAGGATGCGGAAACTGGTCCCACGAAGGAAGATGTAGGAAAAGTCAAACTCAGCCTCAACATGAATATACCGAACTAATGAGGGTTGGGGCTATTATGCTAAAATCCAAACGATCCATTAGACTTGGGATTTATGTTCAGAGCAGGATTGAGGAAGAACTTATTCATATCCTCGACAAAACTGGTCTTGACGATCTGACTTAAAAGAGTTACTAGGTTTAGAAAAAAAAACCACATTCGGGAGAAAAGAAGCTAACCATTGAAGACATCTTAAGATTCCCGACAATCAGCAGAAGTTGTATTTACCATCCTCATTAACCTAAACCCCCGAACCGATAAATACCATTCCCTATTTAAACAAAACCAACCCATATTGCCTTCTGATCTATGCAACCCTTCACAAAGGTGGAGATTTGAACTTGCTACAAGCTTATTTTCACAAGTCACATTTTTACTAAGAGTGTTCACATACATACATCACAGGTATGATCATATATATAAACCGAGTGTGAGTGAACATTGTGAGAATGTGACGTTTTGCATAAATAGAATCCCATAAAAACAAATCACCTTTTTATATATCACTACATATATTCCTATGATTCAAGGTTGGTTATTTCGTTCCCATTTTCTTGGAACTCTTTTGGAGATGTTTGAAGCTATGGTCCAAACCTGTTATTTTTAGAAAAATTTTATAAGTAGCTTGCGGGACAAGAAAGGTTCAATTGCGGGGATGTTTGATGTACATAAATTTATACATCTTTTTAGCATCAAATAATCTCTAAAAACTGCAACTTTTATTAAATAATATAGCTTAGAAGGCTATTTATCACATTAAAATGCAATTTCGGGTAAAACCAAGCCTTAAAAGAAAAAACATGTGACAAGACGAAGAAAAATGAAAGAAAACCCAAGAAAACCTTCAGACACGCCCCCGTGCTCCCAGAAACATGCCCCCATGCTTCTGAACATAAGAAAATACAAAATTCTGCAAGAAAATACAAACACTGGACATAGAAGCATGGGGTCTTGCTTTAGCAACCATGGGTCCATGATCACCTTTCAGAAAATACAAAAATAATTAGCACATATCATTAAAAAGCACGAGGTCGTGCCTCCAGAAGCACGGGGTTGTGCCTGCTTCCCCAGACTGCCTATAAATAGAGGAGAATGTTGCATTAATCAATTTTGCTTGAAGAAAATTTCTATACGAGATTCTCTTATAAAAACACTCATATTACACTCATATTGAAGATCTTGAGAAGAGTTTGAAGGCTTGGAGGTTACAATTGTTACCCATCATCAGCATTAAGAAGGGAGATTCATCCACATTTGGTTAGATTGTTCTAGTTTAATCATGTGTTTGTTATCATCGTATCTTTTAATGTTCATAACAACGCTCTTTATGAGCTAAACTCCATTTACCATCTAAAATCTATAAAGAAGCTTTGTTTTACTTGATGATTATGTGAAACATGTCGTTTAGTTTGGTAAAGTACATGGTTATTTTGCAATTATCCATTGATGAAGAAATGTTTTATCACTTTAACTCAATACATCAAGGTTGATGACTAAAAATCATTCTTGCTCACTCATGTTCTTGGAGACTAGAAATGGTAAAAATAATACTTTGATAACTTATTTAAGATAAAACATGGATCCTTATGTTGTACTTAGAAATGACGAGATACAAGTTATGATCTATCTCTAGTTTTGATAATTCTAAAATAATGTTCTTAACACGATTTCTTAGGTTATCATGCTAGTTAAAGAAATCATATATTAATGGAATGTGTATCTATAACCTAATCTAATCAACCAAGGGGAGGTTGTGTGAGTTAACTACAACCACTCGAAGTTGTTAGGATTGGTATTTGAGCAATCGAACTCAATCCTAATCGTTCTACTTTACCAAAGTGCTTGTCTTCTTAAATTGACATTCTCGTGGTAGCATGATAATAAGCACAGGATGGACTTGAAAATACGCATGCTACTTTCTTTTATGTCATAGAATATGTTCACTAAGAAATGAGGGACTATTCTATCATATATTATTAGGACAAGTTTACCACATGTTTATTTAATAATCATCAAGGAAAAATGGAGTGGATTCTTGATCTTAGATGGTAGCCTTCATATAATTGAATTACTCATTTAGAATTTTCCTTCTTGTCACCTATATATTATTTATAAGTATTTAAATTTATAAAAAGTTTGAAAATTAACCCAAAATGTTTAAAACTCTTCGATTACATTAAAACGAAGATTCATTATTGGAAACATTTGTGTCCACGGATCGATACTTGGTTCTTACCAATTCTATTCTACATATACGATAGGTACACTTGCCTATTGTGTGTGTGTTTAGTTTTAGTAGAAATCACTTTTATAAATTTAAAACACGATCTTGTGCAAAACTAAATCTCCAATCCATTATAATTTTACCAACACACCGCACGCGCGCATCAGAGTTAAACTTACCACCTTAGTCAGTACGAAGCGTCTTAATCTTTTTCCCAACATCACTTTCAACCATTTTCTTTAAACTTCTTGAAAGCTTCAAACGCCTCATCTTTAGCCTTCAACAAATACGTCCAAATAAATCGTGAGTAATCATCGATTAAGACAAAAACAAACCTATTACCTGCTATTGTTTGAGGGGTAATCGGTCCACACAGATCACCGTTCACAAGTTCTAAGGCTCGAGTCGCTCTAAAAGCCATTGAATTAGGAAAGGATTGCCTCGTTTGCTTCCCGACCAAACAAGATTCACATCACTTGTTTTCATGGGTAACTCCATGCATCCCCTCAACCATCTCCCTCCTAGACATTAGCTTGTTCAATTCAAAGTTCAAATGACCAAGCCTAGCATGCCACAACCAACTTGTTTCTTCAATTAGTCTAAGTACACTAACCAGATTACCAATTTTTAATTGTATCTGGTATAGCAGATTAGAGGAGCGAGTCACCTTCATAGAAAACCTACCTTTCCCATCATGCATCGTAATGTAGTTATCTTTTATATGAATATCACACCTGTGTTCCGAGGCTTGACTAAGACCAATAATAATGCTTCGAAGACTCGGTATAAAATAAACATCCGTAAGCAAACGATGTTTAACACTTCTAGCCTCAAATAAAATCGACCCCTTATCGCTTATATCAACTGAAGAGTCGTCCCCAGACTTAACCTTTCCTATGACACGATTGTTTAGTTCAGAAAAGAAAGACTCGTTACATGTCATGTGATTACTTGCACTGTTGTCCAAGTACCATTCATCACCATCTTTAGAATCGTAGTTTCCGGGTATAACCTTCTTTTCTTTCAAGAACACCGCTTCTTGAACACTCTTCATCATAAACAAAGAACAATCCCTTGTCTTGGAAGTTTCAGCTAACTTTGTTTCGCCTTGAACTTTCTGTTTTCGGTTGGGACACTTATGGACAAAGTGTCCAAACTCATCACATTAATAACATTGAACCTTTGAGAGGTCCCGGGTTTTTACCCTTATACTCACGGTTTTCCCGGTTCATGGTGTTTTCTTGATGACCAAATTTTTTACCCGACCCGCGACCACCTCGTCTTCGCCCTCCTCCATGTCCACAACCTCTACAAGTGGACTCACGATCATTATACTGAGTAATTGAGGATTTAGACCTTTGAAATAAGCTTACCGTGGGTTTCAGAATGCATGTCTTCTTACCGAATCCGCTCCTCATATACTTTTAAACGTCCCATCGCGTCTTCAAACCCAGTTTTGAGATCCAAAGTTTGTTCAAGGGAGACAACAATCTGAATAAACGTACTTCGGGGTAGACTTGAAAGAAACTTCTTGGCGATCTTAGTTTCCTCGATCATTTCTCCTAAACTCGCCACCTTTGACGCTGTACACGACATGCCTGATTCGACATACCATAGGTGGTTTTTAATTTAAACTTGTCTCTTTTGACATGCCTGATTCGACACACGATCTTGACCTTCTCGGCTTTCACAACCATCTTGGTCTTGATCTCTCAGGAACTTCTTGTGATCCATATATGTGTTCTTTGGCTCTCCCGAACTTGACTACCTCTGTGACCATGTTCCCGGCCATTCACTCAGTTGTATGAAAACTCATAACCATTCCTTTGGCTACGACTCCGGTCATCTAATCGAGCGAACATAAATCTCCCTTGATCTTATTTTGTTCCCGAATCAAAACATGAACACATCGTTCAAATCAAGATCTTGGTTAAAAACATAACGCGTTTAACCCGTACAAATTCTGAATCGAATCTTACTCGTTCAACCCAAATAAAACGCGAACTCTAACTTAAACACGCTTGTTCAATCTAGATAAAACTTAGGAATCAGTGTCGAACCAAACTTGTTCAACCAACAAAGGAAAATTAAACCAACTTTTTTTCCTTAATTCCTCTTCTGCTTTAAGATAAAAAAAAACTCCACTGGTCCTTTTTCTCTTTCTCTCGAATTGCAAGACAACCCATAAGATTCAATCTTCTTTATTTTATTATTGTTTGAACAACTTATTTTATTTCCTTTATTTAATCTCAAAACAAGTCCAAAAAGACAAACCAACTTGCTCGTCTTCTTCGTCCAAACAAAACAAAAACCAACAAAAAAGCAAAATCCAACCTGGTTATCGTTTCCCTTTTCTTAGTAGCAACTATAAACCTAAAAGGCGGTGATCACAAAATTTTCTTGTTCTCTGTAAGGGGGGCGGTTGTCTTCTTGAACGTGTCTCTTCCGGCAACGGCTTAGTCAATTATCGAATTTCTTGAATGTGGCTCTGATACCAATTCAAGAACGAATTGAAAACGAAAACAAAAACAAGCACACGATATTTAGGTAAACCTCTCGCATTATTATAATCAAGAAACTTGCTCAAAACTTGAATACAACAATCACTCTCATAATACAATAACCCTAATCATGGCTATGTACTTATATGGTGAACCTAACTTGGCCAACAAGTAATTATCAAATATAAAGCCCAATTGTAACCCCCATAAACTCATTACAACATTAATGAATTCCATAGGCCCAATAGGTCCAACCCGGTCACCTACACGTGACAGGATTATAATGGAAATTACCAACAATCACCCCTAATTAATAATCAAACAATTCAACGAAAGTCCTGGATCGATAATCAAACACAAACTAAACGAATACCTCTCGTTTATATTAATTAAAAAATCTAACTCAAAAAACTGATTACAACTCTCAAACCCTAACTCGGTTTGACTCTTGATGAACCCTAACTCGGTTACATAATGTTCACCATCGCCGAGCAGAAAAGAACAACCTTGTTGTCTTCCGATCACATAATCTCAACCTTCCGTCGACCCTTGTCTAGGATGCTTAAGCTAGCTTTGCTTCACCTTGAACTTTCTGTTTTCGGTTGGGACACTTATGGAAAAAGTGTCCAAACTCATCACATCGATAAATTGAACCTTTGAGAGGTCCCGGGTTTTTTCCCTTATGTTCACCATTTTCCCGGTTCATGGCGTTTTATTGATGACCACGATTTTAACCCGACACTCAACCACCTTGTCCTCGCCCTCCTCCATGTCCACGACCTCCATGAGTGGACTCACGATCATTGTACCAAGTACTTGAGGATTCAGACCTTCGAAACATAAGCTTACCTTGGGTTCGGAATGCATGTCTTCTTTCTAAATCTGCTCCTCGCATGCTTTTAGACGTCCCACCATGTCTTCAAATCCAACATTATTGAGATCCAAAGTTTGTTTAAGGGAGGCAAGATTAAAAACCCTCTGATACCAATTCAAATCCCGGATCAATAATAAAACAAGAAGTAAACAAATAATTCGTATTTACTAATCAGAAAATATAACTCAGAAAACTGATTAAACTCTCAAACCCTAACTCGGATACATCTTGTTCGCCATCTATAATGTCTAACCATAACTCGGTTTCTATAGTCTAACCTAACTTGTTAGTTAAGACATTACCAAATATAATAAACCCTAATTGTAACCCCATAAACCCATTACATAGTAATAAATCCCACGGGCCCAATAAGTCCAACCCAGTTACCTACACGTGATGGGCTTATTAAGTTGGAAATTATGCCCAACGTCAAGTTCTCAATGTTTTGAATGTCAATCACCTAATTAGATTTTTCATATTTAAATAGTAAAGTTGTGAGATTTAACTTGCTCGTTACGGTGTGTCAATTCATTAGAAAATTATTACACTAAGTTGTGAGATTTTTTTTTTCTTTTTTTGTTATACCTATTCACGTTTTCATATATTTAATTTTCTATTTTAATGGCCCTTCTTCACTAATCATACATGATTTTCGAGACCGCCTGCCATTGTTATCTTTACTAATGTGCATGCCCTTATTTTTTAACGTTTAAAAATTTTTACGCAACGTCATGTCTTAAAATAGATTATATCACAAAATCGATAATTTTATTCTCTATAATTTGAATATAATAGTATACTTTTAAAAAATATAAATTAAAAAAATTTGATATGTTATGCGCATAACATGTGTGATTATGTACATGGATAATTATGAAAATAGATTGCTAATAATCATATAAGTTGCGTAATTTTTTATATAGGTTGTATATCTGTATATATGTGTAATTATCACTAAAGGTTGTGTTTTATATAAGTTCCGTAGTTACGTAATATGTGTGTAATTATCACCTGCTAGCATACCTGTCACACCCCGATCAAAGGCGGAACATGCCGGGGTGCAACGTGATTGGTCAAACACACAAGACACTATTTAAAGTGACAATAATTATTCAACTCATTTTATTTCAACAAATCAGTAATCAACACATCTCGTTCACACGATCAAATTGAATACAAGTAACAATTATATTATTCGTTTTACTAATACCCTAATAGTCTTGGTAACGTTTTCATCAAGTCCTCGAGTCAACAAAAGTCAAACATGTAACATTTCATAAAATAAAGTTTGTCAACACAAAGGTTGGTAAGCAATTCATAAGTTTAAACAATAGATATATAGTATGAAAAACCACAAAACTAGTATACAAAACTGTAAATAATAGCTATAAACTTGGATAAATAGTTATCGCTAACAAGTTAGCGACACCCAACTATAAGGGGTTGCCAAATAGTTTAGGGTTTTATAGATATCGTTAATTGCATTGCGTTAACGACACCTTGCCATGAGGGGTTGCCAAATGGTCTAGGATTTATAGTTCCACCATCCAAAAGCGGTAAACTCATAGGCAAATAAGCATAGAACACCAAATCGAGCAATTATTCAAGTAAAGTATACAACAATGTTTGTGGTTTAAGACACAAGTATAAAACATTTAGTTTAGATAAGATGAAATGTCACCCCCAAAATAAAAGATAGAAAACGGGGTATGAAGTTACTCACCTCGATTGATGAACCGAGAAATAAATAGATAAATAAATGAAGCTCGAACGGTAAACGAACAGATCCGACTTGAAACGATAAACACCTTAGCCAAAATAAATAATGTAATATATATTAATGAACTTGAAACCATAATGAAACTATATTGGAAACATTGAACGGGATGGTTCGGTTGTTAATCGGGTTACCAGTTAGTTTGTTAATGATAAGGGACTCGTACTAAATTGATAATTTAAAATAAAATAATACTGTATTTATTTGGGGCTTTTAAATAACTAAACCAATATTAAATAGAAACAAGACGAGCTTAATTTAAGAGTTCGGTTTTATAAAAATGAATAGATAATAAAGTTTATAATAATATTATTAATGATAAGATAGTAATGATAATAATAATTCTAAGAAGATAAGTTATATATATATTTATATATATATATACTTATATATATATAGATATAAGATAATAATAATAACAATAACTATTTCTAATAATAATAATATAGTATAATAATTATGACAAATATTATTAATACTACTATTAATATTTATAGAATAGAAATCTTAGTATTAGTTATAATGTTGTTGATAAAAAAAATGATAACAATAGTGAATAATATTGCTAGTAATAACGATACCATACTTGATGTTGGTTCGATTTCTAAACGAGTTCACAAAGTAATTATAATAATATTGTTGCTAGTAATTAATGATAAAATGTGATTTTAATAGATAATAATAATAATAATAACTTTAATATTTATAAGAATAATGATAATGATAATAATAATAATAATAATAATAATAATAATAATAATAAATACATATAATAGTAAGTTTAACGTAATAATACTAATAATATTTTTTATGTAATTAACACTAATAGTAACCGAAACTTGTTAAGTATAAATATAACACCAAATCGATCTAGGATGAGACTCGAACCCGGTTGTTCGTCTTTTCCCCAATACAAAACAACCAAATATCCATCCGACTTGTTCCAAAGAATTTAACCAAAAATATATAAACGGTTATTAACGAATTTAAATCCGATAATCGATATACGAAAAAAAACTAGTAACACTAAAACCCAAAATTATATACCTATTAGATTGTTCACGAGGTCGTGGTTCTACACCGAGAAAAACCTGAGCCGAAACCACTGGAGATTTGTGACCGCGGCCAGAGAGAGAGAGAGAGAGACAGAGAGAAAGAGAGCTGATAGAGCTCGGCAGAGGACGAAGAAAAGGGAGGGACGGAGGTGGCACACCGTTGGCCGGTTTTCTGGTCACCGGAAAAGCGAATAGAGAGGGGAGGACAGGGGGTTTTTGGGTGCGGGGTTACCGGAGAACGAGGAGAGGAGAAAGAGGAGTTTGGTGATGGTGTGCTTGAAGGAAAAACGAGGGATGTGGGCTGCTCGCCAGAATCGCCGTCGCCGGCCTCTCTCCAAAAAGTCGTGGCTACCGGAAAACGGTAAGGGTGAGTGGAGGGGCGGCTGTGTTGTGTGTGTGTGTGTTGGAGGTGGTAGCCAGAGGTGGTGGCAGCGGTGGTAGCCAGAAATCGGCGCCGGAATAGGGAGGAAACAAGGGGCGGCGGCTGGTGGTTTGAATAATATGTATTACGGTTAGGTTTTGTTTGGGTTATATATATAAGAATATATTCATAACAGCCCCCTCAAGTTTCAATCAATGTTTAAAACGAATTTAAATTTTCCAATGCTTATAACGAGTTTACGAAAGTTATTTTAAATCCCTTATGTTTATCTTAACAACATTATAATATGACAAAACACCGATTATTGATGATCGAGGTATATGTTAACATTATATAATAATTAAATAAGGTTCTAAAAATGTTGAGTCAGGTTTATGTAATAAAAGTTTACAAAACGAAAACAACTCGAGACACGAATTTGACGGGTGTCACAATACCCTTACCCACACGTCATGTTTCACCTTCTGGTGCATACACATATCCTTTATATGTTAATCGCTCTCCTACCAAAATGTTTTAAAACCGGTGTTACATTTTCCACATATCATACGACAATATGATGGTCTATGATACTTGGGAATGTTGTGTTGTCCCCACAAAAATAGAGTTTTTTTAGGTATGTTTGTTCTTAATATTTTCGACTTTCATCTATTGGCTGATAACACTCCCAACTTTTGACTTGTTACCCGCCACTCTTTAATATTTTGAACTTTCACCTGTTGGTTTATAACACTCTCAACTTTTGATTCGTACCCACCACTCCCAACTTTCATCCTATTTGTTTATGACACTTCCAAACTTAACGGACCCTAACTCTGTTAGTTTTCATACTAAAGTGGCATTTGTCATTAATAAAATACATGTTGTGGGTCCCATGCCATCTTCTCCCGTCAACATAAAGCCCCAACAACCTCCATTACCACCAGACATCTCCACCACCCAGGTTAACCCGAACCCAACTTGTTTAGCTAAACGGGTTCGCGGGGTGGACTTGAAACTGACCTGAACCCATTTATACCAAACCCAAACCTGCAAATTACTTTTCGTGTGCAAACACCCAACATAAAATTCATCAACAAAAACCCAATCGGAACCACCAGTACCGTCATGTTAATCCGATTATTCTCTTTGTTTTCGCCAAGTATTGCTCAGAAATAATCTTTTGTTACTCTTGTGGGTATGATTCAGATTCTAGTTGTTGTTCTTGTCATCTCTTTTGACTTCAAACTCAAACAAGTTGGATCTGGGCTTTACGAATTGACTCGTATTTCAAAAGCATAAACGATTACTTGAGTATGGCTCAATATTTAAAGATCATGATGCCTAAAACTAGTTTTAGGTAGGGCTATTCATGAGTTAAGTCGAGCTGAGGAAAACTCGAGCTCAACTCAGTTTCAAAAAGAGCTAAATATTGTAGTTGGATAGTGGTGGTGGTGGTGAATATGGTCAGTGGGTGGTAGTGGTGGTAGTGGAGGTTGTTAGGGTTTATGTTGAAGGAAAAAGATGGCGTGAGACCTACAACATGTTTCTTATTAAAAAAATGTCACATGAGCACGAAAACTAATAGAGTTAGGGTCCGTTAAGTTTGGGAGTGTCAGAATCAAATATGGTGAAAGTCGAGAGTGATGGGTAGCAATCAAAGGCTGAAAGTGTTATCAACCAACAGGTGAAAGTTAAAAGTATTAAAAATAAATCTCTCTTTATTTTACATGCATCAAATTTTACTTTTTATTATATATTTTCTCCACGATCTACATATCCATGCACAAGAAGCCTGAACCCCCCAACTCCCACTATTCACCCATTTCAAGCTTCTTCTAGCTAGAACCATTATACTCCCAGCCATCCATAATTATGGCACCATTAACACACACTTTCAAAACCTTATTAACTTCATGAAGACCCGTGCTAACTCCACACCAACCAAAGGCGTCAAGTCCTATGACGTAACCATGGAACCCTGCTGGTTTCGTGTCTTTGTCCCTGATGAAGTAGTCACCACCATATTATTGCCTTTGATTGTGTTCTACCATGGCGGCGGCTTTACGCTTTACGACCTTGACGGCGCGATTTACAATGAACTATGCCGTAGGTTTGCATGTTTAATTCCTGCTTGTAAGATTGTAAAGACTAAATTGATTATTATTGAATGATTGAGTTACAATATATAGACATCGTAACAAAACCATAACACTCTGTTCCCGAGTTTCATTTAATGAGAGAAAAGAAATGAAAAGGAATTAAAAGAGAAGTAACTAAATGAAAGGAAAAGATGTAAAATTTTTTGTGTTCCAGAGTTTAATGAAACTCAAAAGAAAAGAAGGGAAATTAAACATTCTTATATCTTCCCGAGTCGGAATGAAAAGAAATCTACAATTTTACTACTACGCCCTTTAGTAAAATTGATCACTTTTCCTAGCTGGAGTAAAAATCTGCTTCCATTAACAAGATGTGAATTAGTGTTAAGCATTATTCTTCATCAGTGTTGTCACTGATGATATACATGAACCTTTACATCTTGTTTTATGATTATGATTACTTTTGATGATAAAGCAACTTATCCATAGTTGAAACAATATGGGTATGTTATGCATTTGGATTGACTGCGCCTTTGGCAGCACCAGAAGTGGACTAAAAGTCAACCCCCATAGTGCAATATTTTAACTCATTACCCATCTGCAATTAGACCAAATTATTTATGTAACATACCTCAGAGTATCAGTAATCAAAACATGTGACAGATATATAAAATTGCAACTGTAATTTAGCATCAAAATAGACCCGAACTTGATTGAGGGCTAAAAAGAATTGCAATAGAATCAGAAATAATCCCAAGCTCCAACACAAATTGTAAAATATCCGACAAAGAAATAAAAGTCATAAACACACAAAGTTATAATAAAAAAAACTTCAATAGATAAACTGCACCTTAAAGTCGCTTAGTTACCGAAACCCATCATATCTCTTAGTAAACCCAACCGAACCTAGAGTGGACAACTAAATAACGCCCTTGCGTCTGCTTGATAGGCCACCAAGTACCTTAACGCTCTACGTATTTCATAGGATTCCAAACCCATCGGCGCCAATGCATTGTAAATTTCTTCACCCATGCACCCTTGATGATTAACTCTTTCTAGTATTTTATTTCCTTCTAAAATAGCATTAGCCACACTACCAACATTTTTCTTAATCATAGAGCTTAGATCTTCATCTTCTTGTTCAACATTTCTTTTTCTACTCCTAAATTTCTTTGCACTTGAAGAATGCTCATGTAGAGGAGATGTAGGATGCACCATTTGAACATCATCATTATTATTATTATTCTGGCTCTCCAATATTACATCATTTGCAGTTAAGAAATCATCTACTTCTGGAATTGTTTCTAAGTTAACGTTGTCATTCCTCTGCAAACGGGCATTTCTCTCTTTAGCAGTTTCATCCAGTGCACCGTATGCCCTGTCCCTTGCAAAAAGTTCTAGCATTTCATTAAAGTTTGATACTTTCTTTATCTTCAACACTGCAGCATCAGGTTTCGACTGTTTAATAAAATCAAGATTATTAGTTTTTATATTGTATATAACATAATCTATATTATTTATTTACTTTTATAACAATATTGTGTATAGAAACATATATTTCATAAGTGATGCTCATGCTCGGGATCAGGCTAGGTTCAAATAGTTGACTTTGAAAGTCAACCTTGTATTGTTTTTGGCATAAAAGCTTAATACTTCACTCAACTTGTTTATAGTTTGGAAGATGTGTTGAATTTGGCATACCAATGCTAATTCTTTTTGTCACATTCTCTCAGGTTAGTATAAATCACTCAATCCGACTAAAGTACATTAAATTTAGATTAATTTATATGTGATCTGATTTCTGGTTTGGAAAATAGTACTTGAAACAGTTTCAGGCAAAACAACTGCTAATATGGAGCTGTTCGCGCTTCGTTTAACGATCACAATGATCTGGGTCTATGCACACTTATTAACCGCTAGTGGTGCATATAAACATCATTCAAAACAGACTCAAATGCATTGTAGAACTGATAAGGCTGA